>NW_008708752.1:1106402-1256860 GCF_000327385.1 Lottia gigantea | reverse complement strand
TCCTTTAATTAATATTTCTTATTTATGATAACTTACAATTGAAGAGTTTCCTCGCAAAAATATCATACATGTATACTATTTTCACTTAATAAATTATATATATTGTTTATATGAAATACGCATTTTCCTTTTCATTTAATATAGGACAATTCCTCAGTTTCACCAGTGAAAATGTTTATTATGATTTCCATGGTTATTAATGTTCCTGTTGGAACCAGTATTCTTCTTATATATTTCAGATTCGGAAGATAATGGATTTGCATTTCAAATATTCTATAGATATATCATTCTTTTAAACTAACTTCACAAACATTGCTCTATCACTAGAGGTTACGCCTACATGCCTGTGCCTGTGCTTTCGTAACATTGCTTAACCGCAATGTTACAACCTATAATTCCTACTCTACCCTTCCCACGCCTACCCTACCCTACATTTTCTAACCTTAAACCTACCTAATCCTAACCCATAACCAGGGGACATCAAAATCAGAAGATATGAGCCTGAACTTAACAGAGATATAGAATTATGAACTTGTTATTATTCATTTGTATAAAAGGTATTTGATATATTCTAGTAAGTTTTTTTTTAATAATAAAAAAGTTTATTATATAAATAGTTAGTAGAAATATTAAAACAGAACCTGAAACATGTTGTTACTCAAGACTTTCACGCTGTGCGATCTCCGATAACTGAGCTATTTCAGTATGCGCCCCAACTATCGCAGAACAATGTTTTATTGAGCACTATTTTAACAATTGAAATATTTTGATATTCTTTTAAATAGGGACAGGTGCGCCATTTGGTGGTGGTGTGAGGAGGGTGGGGAGGGGGTAATTTGAGTTTTTAATATATGTAAACAGAAGTACTAGAAATGTACAAAAATCGCATAATTCCTTTAAAATATCTCAAACTAGGAATTTCTTTTCCTTTTTCTATAGATGTCTTTTTAATAGGCCTATATTGCAGTGTCTCAAGAAAAAGACGACTCATATTTTGAACTTTCAAACACTGATAAGTCAGCAATAGTTGTTTATTTTTTCATCAATTAAATTTAATTGCTTTACTTTTTATTAACTTTTTTTGTTTTATATATTTGTATATGTTTATTTTATTTTATCGGCATTTGTATATTATTTAAACAATCTTGTTACTTTTATTAAACTATTGTTAAATGATAATGTAATATTCTAATAACCATCAAAAATAAGTCCCTAGTATAATTTTTGTTTGTCTATCACTTTTTTTTCAGAACGTGCTCGAATAGGAAACATGTCGAAACGTTGAATAGATTTGTATTTTCCAGTGATTGTTGTATATCTGTGAAATGAATTATGAACCTTGACCTGTGAAGTCTAGGATGGATATAGTAACTTGACACATTTCTCTAAGACATTGTTAGTTCGAGTTAATTTTTGACATGGAAAATAGTTTAAAGCGGTTTCGATTGAACTCTATAATCACGTGACGTTCATTTCAACGAGGTCAACATTCTCAACTACTGTCAATTTTCAACAGACAGAACGCAATGGGGTTCAGCACTTCGATGTGCTCTTTTTTACGGATTTACTCAGTTTATCGTCATAAACGATTTGGACAGTGGTTTAGTATTAGTTTGTAATTATGGTTCATTGTAGATAGATTTTATTTTTCGGTGTTGCCTTGTTTATTTTAACTGCGAAACGTGTGTGAAGTGATATTTTATTTTGCTTTATTCCGGTCAAACAGCCTCGTCTATTATGGCTTTGTTCAAATCAGCTGTTCAGCGCTTCCGTGTTCCACATCAGCGAACTTTTGGTCTGTCCGTGGCCGATGGTCAAAGAAACTTTTCAGATCATCGCTATTCTAACAACAACAGTGAAAATGATTTTGCTGATAGAGAAAGATCCCGTTCTGTAACCTCATATTATTATCAGAGTGCCATTGACCAAGCAGCCAATAAGGTTTGTGTCCTGTCTTACAGTATAACCCTTAAATTAGGGCCGTTTTATACAAAATTAAGAAATGAGTTTTACATCTGAAACTGACACAGCCATACGGTGGAATCTTGGGTTTCAACCTTATGAACTAGGCTATATATTGTGTCTTTGCAAAGAGTAGACTAATACTAAGGTTATTGCAATAATTCCCTTATTGATCACTGCATAGGTGCATGTTCATAGGTCCAATCAGCTGCGTGATATAAGGGCTCATTGAAAGGAAAACAGGATTTTTTTTTCTTTTTTATTTATTTTTTTTTTTTCAATTAAATTAATTGGTTGTGATAAAAAATTGATTTTATATATAAGCTTATACTATGACCCGTCCCTTGTCATTCTGTCATGATGTATCTTAAAGGAATGTAAGCCTATAAAAATTTGCTTTTTTAACTATAGGTTTGAATCAACAATTAGCACTTTATCAATGAAATTCGAATGTTATGTCTGTCTGCAATTACCGGTAGGCTTATGAAACCCTAATTGTTGAAAAGATGATAATCTTCATCTTGATAATCATTAATTTTCACCCATGCAGATAATATCAAAATTTTAATTTAGTTAATTAAAGTTAAAATTTAAATTGATTAAATCTATCTGCATGGAAGACACTCGCTGTCGCTGCATTCTGTTATACAAAAAAGATGGCTATTGAGTCAAGGTATTAGGCAGAGATCATAATAGCTTGACATTATGGAGATGACACCACTTCATACCACTATAAGAACTTTATGAACTCTATGTTTAAACTGATTTATATACAGCTAGGTTGAATTAACTGTGAATAAGATTTTCATGAGGTGTATCACGTAGATACTATGTAATTTATTGATTGTTGGATACACTACCTGAGTAATACAGTGTGATTAAACCAAGGAATGATGTATGGGCTGGTCTGAATAAATTATAGATATGTACACTTAATGGTCATTGTGACACTTTTGGAGGTTGATATAGTACTTGTATACCAAGCTTGTTGGCGTCACCCATGTCAACAAGCCGCCTACAATTACTCTGTCCTCTCACTTCAGAAGGCACAATTTAGACGAAACTTGGTATGAGTGTTTGTAATCACCCGAAGATTAACCTTTTGGAAAATCAGAAAAATTGAACAAAATATAGTTTTGAGTTATTGCCCTTGTTCTTGAAAACGTGTTCAAGTTTTGGCTCTATCTATAACCTTAATTCTTGATTCTTGCTGGATTTTGACAAAACTGTTCATTTATATTGTTCAGTATCACCCAAAAAAATTCCAACAAAGTGTATGACTTAAGTTTGAATATTTCATATGGTAATTGTAACTGTACAGCCTAATATTTTTATTTCCTATCAAGCAATCTTAATATACAATAGACCAAATAAACCTCCATTTTGATCCACATGTTCTATAAAAGGGGCTGGTGTAGGCGTAATTTTTTGGGTCAATGTTAATGCCCTAATAATCTAATAAAAAAAGATATTTCATTATGTGAATGCTGACTGAATGATAGTCCATAGTCAAATTGTGAAAGGACTTTGAACCTTGTTAAAAATAGATCTCTTGTTTCTATGTATTCTGTTTCTAGTATAATGGAAATGAATACAAGGGAAATAGGTTACAGGGCAATGTGCACGAATCTTAAAGGTCATGGCCATATTTTTTTTTTCACTTGATTATCCTCTGCATGGAATTAGGGTACCCAAAATTGTTAAGATAATTTTTGACTATCCAGGCCATAACAGTTCTCCATTAGCATAGTCTTGAAAAGGCAAGTTGTCAATTAAATATCACACAGAGATAAGTATAGATACACATGTTTCATTAAACTGTTTAATATTTTCATTTTCATTTTGAAAATTTGGACATTAATATGTGACATTATTCAACAATAATACCTCTTAGAATGGATAATAAATTTAAAGTCTCAAACTTGGTCAATAAGTGTATATTCATCAGTTGGACTTACCAGGTGCCATAATTAAAGAATTGAATCTCTAAATAAGATGGTATATCCAGTGGCATTCTAAGTATGTTTCAAAATGACTTAGTTTAATAAATTATTACTTAGTTTTATTGATATATTGTATTATAGAAGGATTCTTTTGTATATTTATGACACCAGGTAAGTCTACTGATGAACAAATACTCATTTTTATCAAGTTTTATCACCCTAAGGGGTTTTAAACAAATATTCAACTACGTAAGAATCAGAATATAATGATTAAATTATGCCTATTGACTATTGAACAATACTGAAAAGAGCACTCATATAAATAATGAGGACAAGGTCCATCTGGAGGAGAGCATCATATAGTGTATTTCTACTATTATGTCTACCATTATCACAAATCAATATCTTGAATAAATCTTGACATAGAGTAGACAGACATAGAAGATATTATAGATATTATTGTTTGATCAGGCCATCAATTATTTCTCTTGGTCAGTCAGTGGAAATTGATCTTACTGGCAAGTTAAGCATATGCTTACTCTTCTAGACACCTCATACCACTTTTCATTATGAAATATTTCCTCATGATAACTTCTTTCATGTGAAAAGTTCATTGGCTTGGATTTCTGGCTTTGTTCTGCGGTTTGGATCCTTTGTTACTTGGGGTTTTTTGTGGTCTTACATTGACAAAATTTGATTACTTGTTGGGGCTGGATGACCAACCAGCAACCTGGATTGTTTGTAAATGATATATACCTCCCAGCTTCACACCAAATTTGAAAATTGGGCAGAATTGTATACATGTCTACTAATGAACTGATAAAAGAAAGGCAATAGTCCAACAAAGGTCAGTTATGGATTGATGTTTTGACCTGCTGACCGATCTACTGACCCTTTACAGGGCTATTTTTGTGGTTGACACTTGATGTAATAAGAGACTAAAAATAGTACTATAGTAATCTCTATTGTAAGTGCTAGAAAAATCACACCACAGAATTTTATTTTTTGATTGTTGCAATATGACCTATTTATAAGAAATAGTTAACAAATTCCTATTTATGAGAAATAGCTAACCCTTTGAACAATTCAAAACTGGGTGTGATAATTTTTGATACTGTCAAACCTGTTTGCACTGACCAGATTTGTAGAGAGGCAATTTGACTTATTTTTAATTTGATTATATTAGCAAATATTTGCAATTCATTCAGAGATGTTTGTGCATCTATTTAATTCAGAAGATGTTACGCTATATTGTGAACCTTATACTATATGCATCATAAGTGTCAGTATTTTCTATTTGAATTAAGATGTTGTCATCACAAAAAAAATATTCTCCTATTTCTTGTTTGCTACAGTGCAATTATAGTCCAAGTGGTAAGGTTTTTTTTTTTAAAAATGACAAACAGGATGAAGTTTAGAGTGTTCAATGCCCATACAAAATGTAGAAAATCTCTGTTATGTTGTAACCATCTGAGCTTACTTACATGCTCTCCACTGCTTTTCTATTTGTTACAGCTAGATATCTAAAGTAGTTATGGACCAGTCTAATGTTTTTGTTGTAGCTGAGATCAGCTGATGTATTATATATATAGAAAGTGGGTAGATATTTCTAGTTCAACGTTTTCTGTCTGATATATGAATTGATAAAGATATTGGGTGGGCCTGAATAACTTGTTCTGGTGGTAAAGTTCAAGGTCAAATATTCCTGCAGAGTTCCAAGACATTCTTGCATTTTTTTTATTAGAACCATTGAAAAAGTAAAATTATAGGACAGAATTGATATAAAATCTTAAACTTTAAAATATGCCTTGGTCAGTTTGAGCCCCCATCCATCCAAATTTATTTTTGATTAATTGGGGTACCAGTTTTTGTAATTCTGATCAGTAATATAACATAATATTTGTACCCTTGACTTCTTTATCACAAAAATTGTCAAATTTTCTTGGTTTTCTGCTTTTTTGCACTTGATCAACTCAAAATGTTTACCACAATTTGTTTAATGTAATATACTATTGTGTTTTTGTTTACTGTCAGGGACTTGGCATTCGATCAAGGTCAAGGACATTACAAATAATGCAACCATATTGTGATTCATCCTTTGTTTACTGTTCTGGCCCTGATTGTCTCCAAAATTTGCAGATTGATATATCCTTGATAATCTAGAAATTTCAATATACAAATAACTTGGAACAGCAATATGACACACTTAACTACTTAATGAAAATATTAAAGGAAAAAATTAATTGTTTCTTTTTCATAAATCCTAATATAATGTGTATAAAATGTATTCACCTATTAAAGTTTGAAATATTTCTAATTATTATGATAGATATTGAGCCCAGGTTTTTTAGTTTGGTTGCTTATTTAAACAACTGAAGCGGTTGAAAATTAATGGGTCATTTGGGTGCAAAAATGTCTACTTGAATACATTTGTATTGTAATTTCAAAGTGACTTACAATAGCACTTGAGTTCAAAAAGATATTTGAATACATAGCAGATGTTCATTTGCACCATGTCAAGCTATTACAACCCACGGCTTATACCTTGACTCCAATTTCCACCTTTCTTGTATCATGGAATGCAGTGATTTGGTTGGATTTTACACCAGCAAATACAGCCATTCAGGCCTTTGACTTGGATTGTGGATGCTGGTATCACAAACTAGGTAGTTGGTAGTCGTAGTAGTTGGTAGTTGGATTGGTTCAAATTGGATGATTCTGTGCTGTTGGCTTGGTAGGTGATAAAGGTGTGGACAAACAAGTGATCTAGATTAGAGACTTTTGTTGCCAAGAGTCTTGAGTAAAGTGCTTGTGTATGTCTGAGCTTCCACGACAAGATTATCCTGTCCCTGACAGGATTTATAATATCAAACAAGTTTGATACTTGTCTCCATAACTTTCTCATCTGCAAGACAGACCATTATCATCTAATCAGATTCATTTTCCTTTCAATTGCATGTTCTGCATGAGATTATCGACATGTAATGGAAAATGACCAACTGGAGATTTTTGTCTACTAATATCCCCTTGTCAGGTGAAACTCATGACAAGATTTTATCGGCGACAAAAATCTCCGACCAAGACCGTTTGTGTGCCTTCACCTTAAGATAATGTGAGGAGATGCAAACTCCCATTTTATTCTTGCAAATACTTTATCAAATTCATTAATCTCCATGAAAAGTTTTAAAAAATTTCTCACAAACAATAATATTTAAGGTTAAGTTTGGTGTACAATTTCATCTCTTTAAAATAAAGGTTTAGAACAGAAGGCAAGCAATATTATATTTCATTTCTCTTACAAAAACTGACAAAAGATACAATGCTGAAACTCGGTCAGCTGAAAAGGACACTAATTCAAGAATTTCAATATAATACAAATTTCAATGAAATGAAAATATCAAAAATACATTTTAACAACATGAACCGAAAATATCAAATGCTTAATGCAGCGATACTAATGTTGCATTGATAGCTTAAAGGGGCATTATGTTATTAATATACCGGTAGGTCGAATATGTCTCCAATATATTCAAAATGTTTCAACTAAAAATATTGAGTATTTATAATGCCCATCACCAAAACTAGTTTAAACTGCTCAATTAATTAATAAGTAGAGAGCTGCGGTGGCTTAGTGAGTTAGACGCTTGCTTGCTAACTTGAAGGTCCAGGGTTAATCCAGGCATAGGTCAAAATAATACCTTCAGATTTTTCATCCCGGTTTCCCCCTGTTAGTGATGCAGGTAAGAGGGGCTGACATGGAAAAAGCGTCTAGTCGTTCGGATCAGATAATAAACTGAGGCCCCGAGTGCTATACCTTGACAGTTGGAAATTATAAAAAGAGCTGGCTAATGCCGCTGTCCTGGCAAAATTTCCCTCATTGCACCCTGCATGGGGTTGTCCGTCTTCATTAGCCGACATGGTGCAGAAAAGTAGAACGTAAAACTTCATTCATTTCATTTAATTAATTAGAACACTCCGTTCTTAATTAACCCCTCAGTTTGATCAAGTAGATACAGAAATGTAAAAAGCATATTTCAGAAATATTTTTCAGTTTTTGTTTAAATATATCTGTGTGCACCATAACCTGGTTAGTTTCCAACAAATAACAGCTTATTTTTACACTGTTGATTTAAATCTAAAAACCTGTCTCAATTAACCTGTTATTTTTCTTGTGTCAAAATCTTGCATCTGTGTTAAAACTGTGAAAGTCCTTAACTTAGTTTTGTATGGGCAAGGTCCTAATAATGTGAAATTCAATATATCAAGACTGGTAATATAAAGAGGTTTTAAATGTTTTTCCTCAATCAGAGTATAGGCTTTATGTAGCGATTTTAAATCTCAGATTTTTTAAAATGAAGTATGATTGCTTTAGTAACAGATAAAAATCTGGGGATTTCCAGTTGAACATGACTGGCAAAAAAAAAAAAAATTGCAATTCCTTATTTTATGCAGGACCTAGGACAAACTAGGACTAGGGCTTTATGGTGTTTGCTACCATTGCCTCCATGTTTCTATAGATATCTGAACATGTTTTCTGCAGGACTGTTTTTTAACTGATTTGGCTGTCATGTCTGTTTGGAGCTCCAAGATGACCTGCAGTCTTTAGGACACTTTGTAATCAAATTAAACCATTTATTTCAAGGCAAAAACTGGGAGATTCAAGAGAAACAGCCCTGGTTTCCTGCCAGGTCAAAAAACAGTAGGCCTACCAGTTATTTATCACTGCAAGCAAACATGTTGGTTCTGAATCTCACGCCAATAATAACTTACAGGTCTTGATTTGAACCCAAACTCAATACAAATTAACATATTGACATAATGACTTTATATACAGTAATAGAAACTTGTATTATAGATTATTACACACTAAGAATCTCAGTGAAGTAAAGCGCTTGAATTAAAACCAAAACAACCACGCGTGATTATAATTTTATTCTATACCATAATTTGTGAAAAAAGTGCATTAAATGCATGTGAAAAAAAGTGCATCATATACATGTGAAAAAAGTGCATTAAATGCATGTGAAAAAAAGTGCATCATATACATGTGAAAAAAGTGCATTAAATGCATGTGAAAAAAAGTGCATCATATACATGTGAAAAAAGTGCATTAAATGCAT
This sequence comes from Lottia gigantea, assembly GCF_000327385.1. Classification (NCBI taxonomy): domain Eukaryota; kingdom Metazoa; phylum Mollusca; class Gastropoda; family Lottiidae; genus Lottia; species Lottia gigantea. The sequence goes on along the minus strand of NW_008708752.1, from coordinate 1,247,835 downwards.
GTGAAAAAAAGTGCATCAGATACATGTGAAAAAAGCGCATCATATACATGTGAAAAAAGTGCATCAGATACGTGTGAAAAAAGTGCATGAGATACATGTGTACAGGCCTCCCCAGTCACAGTCTGAACTATCAGCAAGGTCAACTAAATAGCCATTTTGTTTTCTTTTCATTTCAGCCTTCAGTTAGATTAACCCCAGCAGCTATTTTATATTCAGGCAAAAGTCAAGACAAGAGTCACATTTTAGTAAGTAAAATATATTAAAAGAATTGTTAATTTGACTTGTCTTGTCGTAGAATCCACCGAGTTGATGTTGTTTACTTGATATACTTATTACAACTGTGGCCTTGATAGCAATATAAACTGTCCATTATAATGTCAAGGCCATCATCAGCCTTTTAAATGTGTTGAAGGTCCCATGTAATAGACACTATTAAAGGGATTGTAATGAGGTTTTATGTGTATCAGGGACACTAACAACATCAATTTGCACCACTCCAATTTATAATCAGACATCTGTGATTCCTGCAATTCCAATAAGATTAAGTGTTTGATGACGTCACTAATTGCAAAGGGTCTCTTGTGATAAAGCATATTTTGCAATTAGTGATGTGTTGGTGGGTTGCATGATACATACTTTTCTTGAACTGTTATGATTTTCAGTCATAAAGTCTGCCATTGCCTGAAATTTTGTTTGTTTTTGTATTTGTAGAGAAGTGCCCAATACCTACATAAAGAATTACCAGTAAGAATAGCACATCGTATTGCTGGTTTCCGTGGGTTACCATTTATTGTTGGTTGTAATCCTACTATTTTACAAGTAGTAAGTGCTTAATTAGTTAATTCTGAACAGGTTTTGCAAGTTCCAATTCTTTTTAATCAAACGTTACAGGACCCGATATGTCACATTCAAAATTTACGCTTCTTTATTCCATCCGCCATTTTGAATTCTATGTACATTCCAAGATAGATCCAGGTTACTGGATTCTGTATAAGGCCTCTTGTCAGAAAGTTTGTATCCTATCAGATGATTGCAAATTATTAATTCTAGCATTCTGATTGGTTAATAACATCAGTGTTAAAATAATAACCAATCAGAGTTGTTAAAAAAGTGTTTGAAATTATTTTATTATATGTCTACTTTTCAGCATGAACTTTATATAAGGGCTTTCCATATTTTATCCGAGTTCCCACAAGTAAGTGACCAATAGTTTTATTACTTAGACCAACATCGACAAAGTTAGTGATTATTCTGTCTGATATGTCAAATATGTTGAAAGAAGCTTTATTATGATCCAATGTGCCTTTGAACTTTTAGAGGGTTTTATCTTTGAACTGAAAGAGATCATTGTCAAGACATTTTTGTAAGTTTCCCATGGCCAGTGGAATTTTGAAAATATTAAAAATAAATGTTCTCTATGTTCTTTAGATTCGTGATTTAAGTGTTGAAGAAGATTTTTCAGAAACTTTACGTAATCTACTAGATGACCATAAAGATGTAGTAACTTTATTAGCAGAAGGTTTTGCTGAATGTCGTAAACATATTAAGGTAGGATATTTCGAATTCATTTAAAACATCTATGTTCATGTATGTTATAAAATAAATATCTTATATATATTCAGGGGGTAGAGTATGTGCATGTATTTATGAATTATATACTGCAATGGTATACTGCACAAACATGATTAAGATCACCTTTTTTTTTCACTTATATTAACTGTTAAAATGATCAAGATTCCTTAAAACTTGCTTTGGTAGCAGATAGGGCCCTATGTTAGAATTTATATCTGAAAATAATATGAGTCAGTGACAACAGTCTAAACTCTAATGATTGTTCTCTGTGGTGAAATTGCAGGAGAATGGAATGCCAGATTTGTATTCTGATAAGTGATACAGATAGCTGAGGACATGATTTAGAATAAGTATATTCCTATCTGTTGAAATGTTCTTGATTGTCTGATTTGTAGGATGAAAATTTGATCAAAGGATTTTTAGATAAGACCTTGACCTCCAGATTAGGAATACGGATGTTAGCTGAACATCATTTAGGTCTACATATTGAAAAGGTATGTACTTATTTTGTGGTCTTTATGATAAATGTAGTTATTGGATAGCAAACATCAAGTAAATTTGACCTCACTTGGCTTTTTCATAGGATCCCACAAACAGCCTTTATAGTGATGCAGATTAGTTTGAGTTCCAGTATGCTTTATGGATGAAAAAAACTTAATATGTTGTTTTTGTTTTCAAGATATACATTTTGAATGCAGCTGCTTGTTGAAACTTGATAAATTGATGAATTCATTTTGATAGCATTCTTGTCTTTAATACTTTGACCATAAAGTTTGCATTAGTGGAACTCAAACAAATCTGCACAAATTGCTCTTTGGCAAAATTCCAATCGAATTGCTTTATAAGAGGTGTTTGCAGTTATTCCCCTTTTCCAGCAAAAATGAACTAGCAATATTCTTGATCAATTGGGTCTGGTCTGCTTCAAAAAAACATGGTTTTGCGATTTTTTGGTAAAGCAGAATTCAAATTGCTGTCAAGAAACAAACATTGCCTTAATGTCTTCAGTAATACCAAGATATTTGTATGTGGGTCCAAATTGAAAGACCCGAACTGAAGTGTGTGATATACAGCAGATTAAATTGTAGCCTACAGTCTGAAATTGATTTGCAAATTAGGTCACGTAAAACGCAAATTATGATCACATAAAACGCTTTTATGCTGTAAGTTCATTTTGAAAATCAGGTTTGACAAGATAAGGTTTTAGTTTTTGACATAAAAGGCTGTTGAATTTTTTGTTTGTCATTATTATTTTGGCCCTATTGTTAGAAAACTGTATTTTTCACAGCCTAACTACGTTGGAATTGTCAATGTTGGTTTTTCGCCTCGAAAACTTATTGAAAAGAAAGCAGATTTTGTAAGGTGAGTATGTTAGGTTTGAGGCTGTATTTTTGATAATTTAATTCCACATGGATTTTAATTTTTAACTATTAACAAAATTTTTAATGTTTTTTTTCATAAATGATTTTGCCTGTCCATCTGTCATAGTTTTGCATTTTGCAATAGGCAGCATTCTTCAAATTGTATGGACTGATCCAAAATGTGTCAAACTTGGTTTGTGAACACTATAGAAGATATGCCTTGGATCAGACTTTGCCCGTCTTCATTAGCCCACATGGTGCAGAACTGTAGGATGTTTCATTTCATTTCATTTCATTTGGATCAGACTTTGATTAAGCTTGGCATGATTATGTACATGGAGTTACTGTCCTTAACTCTGCCAAAATTTAGTCACAGGAAGTTGGATTTTGGAGAAATTTGGCAACATTTCTCGGTTTTGAATGGTTCTGATAAAGATTGATGTTTGCAAAAATGCATCTTATTGACTTATAATTGATGTAACCACAGTTTTGATGAAACAAGATAAACTTGATTAAAATAATGGATGCTCTGCTCTTTCAAAAGGTCAAGGTTGCAAATTAGCTAATTTGTGGGTGTATGCCGCTAGGGGTTGAAGGTCATGACTGTTATTCACTCACTGGTTCAATAATTATCATCCTACTTACTCCAAACCAGCAACTATAATTCCTCTGCTTTGCTCCATGTAATTGTTGGCATAGTCTTATGCTTAAGCATTAAGATAAAAAAAAATATGATTCATCAAAAATTGTTTGGAATGAAAATTTTTTGATCACAACAAAATTTTGAAATATTAAAACAGAACCTGAAAAGAAAATATTATTTAGATCATTTCACAAGTCTGTTTTTTTCTAATAGCTCTGTTTGTCAAACCAAATATGGTAGCACACCATTAATCAAACTAAATGGCCATGTTGGAGCTCAGTTTCCCTATATCGCTCCACCATTAGATTATATTCTAACAGAACTATTGAAGAATGCCTGCAGGTAAAGTGATATTGATTGTTATTATTTATTGATAAATTAGCTATTGTTTTTCACTCTGACCTCTAAATTACTTCGTCTGATTACATTTGTTTAGTGCTGAGGTCACCACATGCTCTGTTTGATTGAATTGTTTAGAATCCTAGCTATTGAGGACTCCATATTATGTTCTGTTTGATTCAATAATTCTACTTAGGACTCCATATTGTCTGTTTGATTCAATCTTTCTACTTAGGACTCAATATTGTCTGTTTCATTGAATGATTGAATGATTAGAATCCTAGCTATCTAAGACTCCATATTATGTTCTGTTTGATTCAATCTTTTAGAGTTCTGTCTCTTAGGACTCCATATGGTCTGTTTGATTCATTCTTAATGAGTCTTCTCTATTTACAAATGGCCTACCGTGAAAGTTTCACCAGCACTGTGCAACATGTACTTAAGTTGCAATATTACTATCACTTGACAAATCTTTCTCAAGAAGACATTACCAAGACAGATTCAGCTGTGTTGAACACATGTCAATAAGAAAATAGAATTTCAAATTAATGATTTAATAAAATTGCTCATACAACAGATAAATAATGGATGAATTTTTGTCCTTAGCTGCCATGATGTGTCTTTGATAAGCTTAATTTAAACAGTATTAGATACAACTGGCAGATCAATAAAATATAATGATTTATTTATAAAACACAGAAATGATTCCTAAGACTTTCAATTAAATCTATGTTAACCTGTCATAGAAATGGGATAGCAAGATAGCAGTACCTTTGGCTGTTGAACTATCTTAAGGGATACATTGACAAAAATTAAGAAGCAAGCATTCTCCATGAAATTTTAATGTGTATGTCACAAGTAGGCCTATACAGTTTCAGTTTTACAGAACGTTTTTTTTTCACTATTTCAGAGCAACTGTAGAATCTCATGTTGATAACTCACAAAACTTACCATCAGTAAATGTTACTATTGCTGTTAATGATGAAGATTTTGTCATCAGGTAAGTTTACAGCCCATCAAACCAGCTCTACCTAGTGCTTTATATATGCTATATCCCCGGTTCCCAACCTGGGTGTTTTCACCCCCTGGGGGTGTGGGACTAGGGTGTCAGGGGTGTGGAAAACAGGTGTAGGAGAAGAATTTGTTTTGAATTGATAGAGCACCTCACATCATCACATGCTGGAAAATGTGGATGTAACAAATTTTTGGGGGTGTGAAAGGTCCAGGTGATAGCTCCAGGGGTGTGAAGGCTGAGAAAGGTTGGGAACCACTGTGCTATATGGATCTGATCTTATCACAGGTTGGGTCAGACATCTATTGTAACATTACCCTACCTGTGACAAAATCACATTCATTTACCAAGTTTGAGGAACTTGGTAGGGAGAATTTGAGATACAGGTGATCCATAACCTAATGTCAACCAATGTAAATTGTATTTTTATGCAAAAGGTCAGGACTCTGTTATCCACAAATCATTTGATTGAAATATCTTCTTAAAATCAGACCTAAAATAAATTTCATTTTGTTATCATGAATTTCATATGGAATTTCACCACAATTCCTGTAGTCTTTAAAACAATTATTATATGATCTTAAACTGGCCAATAATGATCTAATCTTAGAAAGAGTAAATGTCATATCGAGATAAGAATTATATGGTTAATAAATGAAAATAATGAGATATATTGATAGGTTACAGTTCAATAACAACATGTATATATGATATATAATAAGGTAACAGATGTTATACTGAGTTATAGTGATAATTACAAATAAAAATCTTTTTTTTCATTAAACATAGGTCAGGGAGTTCAAAACATCTGCCTCTTTTCCTGCCTCAAATAGCTTTTTTAATAATTGTCACCTACAGTAGGGTCAGAAAAAATTTGTCTTTTTATATGGGGATTTATATGCACCTCCCAAGGTTCAGTGGTTTTAAACAATTATTAACCTTAAATCCACCAAACCCTGATATATTTGGTAAAGTTCAGTTATATCCCCATTTTTCCCTACACCAATTATGTCACGTGTGTGGTTTCAACCATAGTTTTTTTAAACAAAACTAATCTCTCACAGCCCATCAAAGACTGTGTGTTCAGCCCAAGATCAAGGGTTACAGGATACTAACAAAACACAAGTAGGAGTAATGCCCTAGCATCAGAGAATTGGATTCAAGGTAAATAAATGTGTCTAAAAAAACATGCACCTTCAGAGAGACTGAAAGTCCCCATAAAACAGAGCCTGTTACTGACCCTCTTAGCTGACAACTTTCACAATAGCAATCTAGCTTGAAAAGAGATTATAGGGGAAGTTTGGAACTAAAAGTCAGACTGTAGCTCAGTTAGTAAGAGCTTTGAAGGAGCTATTGCATTTTTTTTAAATGAATGGTGTCCCTGGTTTCTGATCTTGTTTTCAAATATCTTGTGACCCTTAATAAGAAAAGTGTTTAAATGGCATTTAGAATTGTAAGAACAATATATAGGCACAACTTTATGGAGTAACAATTACTGGTTTTATGCAAGGCACATTATAAGTAATTTTTCATTCAATCCCTACAACCTTGCTGGGTATGGATAATCCAGTGAAGATCAAAGCAAGGAGTCAAAACTTCAGCAGGACACAAGCCCACCTTTCTTATAATTTAATTTTACAGTGTTGTTATCTTAAAGACCACACAACATGAAACTGTCAGTGAGTAACAATGTTGAACTTTAGTAGGGATAAAGGCTTAATTAGTTGAAAAGATTTCACAGCATGAAACTCTGAGTAACAATGCTGACTTAGTCCAGTGGTCTCAATATTGCATAATGTGTGACTTAGAGAGTATGACAAGCTCCACTTCAGTTGAGATATGGGATTAAATGATCTATCTGAAGATTGTAAAATAGTCCAGTTGTGTTGTCTTGTCAGAACATGAAACTCTGTGTGACAATCATCAGTAGGGATACAAACTGATATAGTCCATCTGTCTACAAATTTCAACAGTGACACTGTCTGAAATAGTCTACCTGTCTACAAAGTTCAACAGTGACACTGTCTGAAATAGTCTACCTGTCTACAAAGTTCAACAGTGACACTGTCTTAAATAGTCTACCTGTCTACAAATTTCAGCGGGGACACTGTCTGAAGTAGTCTACCTGTCTACAAATTTCAACAGAGACACTTTGATATAGTGCAGATGTCTACAAATTTCAACAGTGGCACTGTCTTAATTAGTCTACCTGCCTACAAATTTCAACAGGAACACTGCTGAATTAGTCTACCTGTCTACAAATCTCAGCTGGGACACTGTCTGAAATAGTCTACCTGTCTATAAAGTTCAACAGTGACGCTGTCTTAAATAGTCTACCTGTCTACAAATTTCAACAGGGACAATGTCTGAAATATTCTATTAATGTCAACAGGGACACTGTCTAGAATAATCAACCTGTCTGCAAAATCCAACTGTCTGCAGAAACAAGGATATTGTGTCTGAAATAGTCTACCTGTCTACAAATGTCAACAGGGACACTGTCTTAAATTGTCTGCCTGTCTACAAATTTCAACAGGGACAATGTCTGAAATAGTCTATTAATGTCAACAGGGACACTGTATAGAATAATCAACCTGTCTGCAAAATCCAACTGTCTGCAGAAACAAGGATATTGTGTCTGAAATAGTCTACCTGTCTACAAATGTCAACAGGGACACTGTCTTAAATTGTCTGTCTGTCTACAAATTTCAACAGGGACATTGTCTTGAATAGTTATAAGTTAGTCCAGTTGTTATAAGATCATCCACACAGTTTTAAGAGGACCAAATTGCTATTCAGAGCTGGGAAATAAATTGCTCACTTACTGTTCACTTGCAACTCTGATGCTATTTCAAAGCTATGAAACTAGTTAATATGTTTTGATGAAATACAAGTATTTACTAGGAACAAATGATTTTATTATACAACTTACATTATATTACAGAATATTTTACACCATGATAATTATAGTCTTATATCATCTTGTCCTCACTTCAACACTTTCTATATATTCCTTGCTGGACAGTTTAAATCTCTTCCATTTTCACAAAATTTTAAGCCTTTTCCAACTGTTCAGCTAAATCCATCAGGTGAAGATCGATATTCGTAAGAACTTGATGTATCGTTGGTATTCGATTGACGACTGGATAATTGAGCTACATCCCAATATGCGCGACCACTATACATATTCACATCCTCACTTTGTTTTAAGGCATTCCATCGAAGTTTATTAATGGGAGGGAGTATAACTGGAGTAATATCAGAAGATCGAGGGCTGTTACAATTGCTGCTGCCACCCAGTTCACGTCTGGAACTTAGCTGACTTCCACTTGATCCCCTACTAGTTAGAGATCTAGGTGTAGTTATTGCAGGCAACACGTTAAATGTCTTTGATGCCACTTTCTTCTCCTGAAGCAATCCATTGAGTGGATTAAAAAGTTCTCTTGGTTTTTCAGGAAAACTGCTGACATCATGTTTGGATAAGATTGTTTTTTCACGTTGAAGATAATCTTCTGAGATAACTATATTTTCGTTGTCATGGTGATTTTTTTCGTACACACTGTTCATATATGGGGCATGATTTTGATACAGACTACTGCGGCGTGAACTTTGGCCTGAAGAATGGCGTGAAGATAATTGAGAGGCTTCACGACTAGAGGTCAAACGATAAGTCTGGTTGCCAACGCTTGGATTATTTTCGATGTTGTTATTCATTTTCACACTTTCCGAAACATCTGAAAAAAATTACGTTTTTTGTTTGAAATATCACCTCCATTTGCTAATCATGACAATACATAGGGGACTTGAGGATATGAAATAAGGTGCAAAAAGCATAATCTGATAAAAATGACTATTCTATTTTGGGATCAAAGAAATGCTTTTCTTATATATTGGAAGAGAGAAATTAAATGGAGGAAAAAACCTTAGGTCAAACCTCTTAGTCAGTATGAAATGGAAAGAGTGTTTAGAATCTAAAAATTTGAAACTTACGAAAAATATTATATTTCCATTATACATTTCACAATTACATGTTTGCGTTTGTTGACATTTTTTGCCAATGGTTTCCTAGTAGATCTGAGATCCCTTGCCTGACTAATTCCTCACAACATATATAACTGTCCATAATCCACAGTAAACATCCAATCAGATCTCTTGAAACAAATCAGATATTGATATTTCCCAGTAATTAACCAACCATATAACACAATAGAAAACACTTGTTATTTAACACTATTATCAGATTTATACCCACTAAGTCTGTTATGGCCTTTTTATGAATTAATCAGATTTTATGTACTTTCTATTTTCACAATCAGCTTGTTCTCTTGAGTCCTTTATTGGATATACTGTTCACAAATCAACTCCTAACACCAAATCCTAACCTCAAATTTCATTTTGATAGTAAAGATTCTATTTTTAAAAAAGTGCTCAATCTATATATTAGTACAAATAATCACACTTGGTTATTAATATAAGAATAAGTAATCTTTCTGGCTCTGTACAAGTAATCACACTTTCGCACTATCTGGTTCTATATATAAGTACAAGTAATCACACTTCTTTGATATACAAGTGCAACTTATCACACTTTCTGGTTCTATAAACAAGTACAAGTAATCAAAGTAATCACACTTTCTGGTTCTATATATAAAAATTTGTACAAATAATCACACTTTCTGGTTCTATAAACAAGTACAAGTAATCAAAGTAATCACACTTTCTGGTTCTATATATAAAAATTTGTACAAATAATCACACTTTCTGGTTCTATAAACATGTACAAGTAATCAAAGTAATCACACTTTCTGGTTCTATATATAAAAATTTGTACAAATAATCACACTTTCTGGTTCTATAAACAAGTACAAGTAATCAAAGTAATCACACTTTCTGGTTCTATATATAAAAATTTGTACAAATAATCACACTTTCTGGTTCTATAAACATGTACAAGTAATCAAAGTAATCACACTTTCTGGTTCTATATATACAAATTTGTACAAATAATCACACTTTCTGGTTCTATAAACAAGTACAAGTAATCAAAGTAATCACACTTTCTGGTTCTATATATGAAAATTTGTACAAATAATCACACTTTCTGGTTCTATAAACAAGTACAAGTAATCAAAGTAATCACACTTTCTGGTTCTATATATAAAAATTTGTACAAATAATCACACTTTCTGGTTCTATAAACATGTACAAGTATTCAAAGTAATCACACTTTCTGGATCTGTATATAAGTACAAGAAAATGTACATTTTGGTTAACAATGAAGTAGAATAATTTAAACCATTTCTTGTTCAAAGAACAATTAACAGGATGTAAAAGTAAACACACTTTCTGGTTATATAAACAGGAATAGTAACAAGGTCATTCCTGTCACATTCCTTTATAGTCAGTGAGTAAATGTCTGATAGTCTTCAATTATTCACAGTTAATAGTCTTCTCTTGTTAAAGATACTCTTGTTCTTTACTACAGATTTGTTACTTCACCAAATAATACTGATATTAAAATAAGATAATATGTTTGATTAATATAAATTCCATATAATTTTGGCACTTCTCCAGTTCGGTTAATTTTGTAACAAATTTTAATTGTCACTGTGTGTGATCTGTAAGACTAGTGTCACCCTGAAGTCAATCTGGAATCAGTATTATCAGCAGTAATTTGTCTTACATTTCAGAATATCTGATCGTGGCCATGGTATACCAAGTAGTGTGGTAAATAGAGTCTGGGATTATAATTTTACTACGTCTGGTACTATATCAGATGATCGTTTGGATGGTGGATTGTTTGGTCAGGTGATGAATTCCTCTCAGAATAGTGCTATGCCTGGTAAAATGCATGGGTAAGTGTTCTATCTATGTGGAAGGAGATTGATATAAGTATTAGCCGTCCAATAATCAAATATATTTGAATAAATAAAAATATGGGAACCCATCTTTAAGTTAAGCTGAAAAAACATGATGTAATATAAAGTTACATTTCTTTTGATAGTGAATTAATTTAAATAAACCATGTCTTTTATTTCAGGTATGGCTTTGGTCTACCAACTTCATTAGCTTATTCTCAGTATCTTGGAGGAAGTCTGACTTTAGAAACCATGCCAGGTATTGGAACAGACGTCTATTTACGTCTAGCACATATTGATGGGAAGAAAGAGAGTTTCCGTATCTATGACAATAAATGTCACTGAATCTTGGTAAAGAATTTCACCATTTTATTTCTACCCAATTATTAGGAGGCTTTGATGTACATGTATCAGCTTTTTAAATCTTACTGCTCATCCGAGTCCATTCCAAACATAAACATGACTAGTCCATTTCATTTATAGGTAGAATAAATAGTAATAGATACTATACAGACTAAACTTATATTGTGTTGAATTCTACTTAGACTACCTAAAAATATAGTGGACTGGTTGTGTTTATGTTTTGGAACGAATCAATCAACTATATCAGTTCATTAGATATTAATGAATTATTGTTATGGTTGAAACTCTTCATTATGAAAGCATTATTTGAAGTGAAGCAATAAGACATATTGGTATTATGATTGTGACGTAGTAGGGGACTAATGCTTCCGTGTAAGTTTCAGTTCGTCAAGTGCATCACTTTGACACATTTTAAATTTAATGTCATTAATGTAGTAATAGGAAACATGATACAATATGTGAATTTTAACAAATTATTGCTTTGTTGTTGTGCAAATTGTGTGCCAATGACATTGCAATGAATTCAAGCGCTGGTATTTAATGCCTAATGTGTCAGTTGACTTGGCTTTGATATTTATTACATATTAAGTTTTGTTAAGATTAAAATGTTTGTTTATTTACTGTATGATATTTAATAAAGTGAATTCGTTGTCGTTGTTTTCAGGGAAAATATCAATCTAAAAATATTTTAGACCTATATCTTGATTATACAAACTAACATTAATATATATGTTTTAACTATATCAGGAATCCAAAACCAAAATAAGAAATAATACTAGTCACAGCTTGATACTTCGCTTTTAAACTTATGTAAAATGAACACATACTGAAGTCGTAAATCTGTACAGCATGGATTTTGTAATTTTAGATTAATTATATCTTTGATTTCTTTTTGAACAAATAATTTCTGTTATATGAACAAACACATTTATATTTTTACATTATATCGGGTTTAATAAAATAGTTAGTCCTTTTACATCAATTACATGTATGACAACCAAGACAACAATTGCATATAATCAAGACTACAATTGATATTATAGCATTTGGTGCAATTAGGCTATTATTATGACCTCAGTATGTCAAACATGCAAATCAAGTGATATTCTGTGTTCTGTAGTATTTAGGTTATGTAATTTAAAACATACCATAGGTAATTTACGCTATCAAAGGAATGAAAAATGTTTTCTGGCCTCAATTAGAAGTTAAATTTTCCCAGAAGCAAATATCAAGTCAAAGAAAACTCTTTGCAAAGTGTTGATTAAATGTAGTAAAGAATTAATTTCATTTATGTTATTTGTATTACCATTTTCTGTTTTGCCTTTTTTTTTGATATTCTTAAAGAAACAATGTATATAGCTTATGCCTTGTACTATTGTTTATGTATCATTTTTGGGTTGTATTCCTTTGCAAATCTATAGCTCATTGTCACTTATCATAAGGGAATTGTAGTATTTTAACAATAATTTTATTAATGAAATATTTTAATGAAATATATTATGTGTATCATATACACTATGTATGTATATGATTGTGTGGATTAGATACATATTTACTGTTCTGGTGTATAGGTGTGTATCATGTATCATATGTTTATGTTTCTGATAAGAAACAATGAATTTGATGCCAAATATTCATATTAATGTATTCATTGATATTTCATAAAAGTTCTGTTAATTATGGTCGCAAAAAGTGATGTTTTTAATGATTTTGAACATCCTGTTGAAAATGTATTTAAATAAGCAACATATAATCTTGTTCAGAAGTATTTCTATATCGCTTTACAATTGATGTATTCAGCAATCTTGTTAAGAAAAGTAACAGTTAATCCTGTTTAAAAAGTAACATATAATCCTGTGTAAAAGAGTAACATATCCTGTATGGAAACGAGGTAACTTCAACAAGATTACTGTATGAGTGAATATTGTATATATATAAATTATAATTGCTTATATAGTATCAAAAAGTGAAATCAAAAGCTGTAATTTATAAAGAATCTCATAATTAGTCATAGAAATAGATTTATTTGATGTAATATGTAAAACTGTTACAAAGGATGGTTGAACTTTTGTACCACACAGAAAAAGGATTTTCTTCAAACTGGTTTCTGTAATTTTAGAAAAACCTGATAAAATTATGTTACCATATCCAAACAAATTTAGACTGAATAAGTGATAATGTCATCATATTTGGACGGGAATAGTAATGTAAATAGAGACAATAGATGTGGGCAAGACAAGAAAAGCACTTTAATGAATCTCATGATAGTTATTTCACTTATGATTTGATTTTAAATTTAGCATTTACATGAAAAAAAAAAAAAGGATTCAGGAAAAGCTTATCCATGTCATTGAAATACTAATGATATTATTTCTATTATTTTTAGTCTTATTTTGAAAAAGCTATATAAATCATATATATATCCTCTGCTTTTTTGCAATTTTGCAATTCTGAAAAAACGCCATTTGTATCTCATCTTTATGCTATAGCATTGGTGGCCTCATACATGCGTTTATGTTTTCTTGTACACAAACCACTAGTAATGATTTGAAAATATTCAGTCAATTCTGAATTGAATATAGATTGTTTATGTTGATTCTATCAGTTCTTATTATATATTATAATCAAATTTCATATTTTTTAACTATTAGTTTTGATATTCTACTATGTAGAGTACTATGATTAATTTTGTAGGATGAATTATTCTCATGTTTTCATCTTCATTAAAAAAATGTAGCATAGAGTTGAGTCTTTTGTTTTTCTTAGAAAGAGCAAGAGCCAGCATTGTGAATGCACTGATCACAGCAGTTTTGTTTTGTTTAAAAGGTTGAAGCCAAAATCACAGATGGACTTTGCAAAGTTTTTGTCAGCCAATGTTAAGAGGATCCTTTTTAATATCCCAGCCAATTCCAATCACCTCTTTATGATGTGCACACTAAAATACATATCTTGAAAGTTCTATGTTTTAATGATAAGTCTAGACAATATTGTTCTTTGATCATTTACAAAATTTACATATATCCAGTAATTAGCTTTAGGACATCCATAATTTAAAGTAATTCTTAAGCATCAAGATTTCTTGTTCATTAAAGGTGAACAGTCAGTATTTTGGGATTGATTTGGGTCTTGAATGTGCTCTAAGTACTAAAAATGCATCACTGTCTATTCCAATATATGTGTTTTCTAAATATGGCATAGTCTCACTAAAATTTGAGTCTAATTTTTAACTTTCAAACGTGAATAATTATGAATGCACATGGATTTGAAGGCTCAAACACTATTGAACACTATTACTGATTGTGTAAGCTAAAAATATTCCTGTTTGTGAAACTAAAGTATGATTGGTCGAACACATAGTGAAGGTTCTCCTTTAAAGAACTTTGTCTACTTTATTAGTGGAATTCTGGTATATTCTTAAACATTTAACAGTTTTGAATTTGACAAAATTTTGTCGAATTGCCTGAATGAGGAGAATTTCTTTAGGTTGATAAAATATCACGACCTGCATTTTAACCAGATTGCTATACTTCAACTTTTTTTTTATCTCCAATTTGAAGTCTAAAATGGATCTGAATTCAGGAATACACAGCAACAATATACCTTGCCTTCTGTACATGTTTAAGTTTTTACTATGATTTTCATTTCGGTAGAATTCATGATCAATTTTTTAGGACTGAAAGTGTCCACAAACTTCTGTATAGACAGCCGATTTATTTTGGGACAGCTTTTGAAAGTCAATGACATTAAAGATGAACATGATTTGAAAGTGAAAGCTACGCTGATATCAGTAAGCTGATTGCAGCCAGATAGATCCAATTCTTTGATGGTTGAGGTCAATGGATTAGATCCTCCAAATAGGGTCTCAATCCCAGCATCAGTTAGTCTCATACAGTAACTTAGTCCAAGTTTTTCCAGAAATGTCATATGCTGTACAATTAGTTCCAGGGACTGATCTGTAATTTCACAACCAGATAGATCCAAATTTCGCAGATGGCTTAATCGACTTACATCCAGAACTCCAGGTCTACCATCAACAGGTGGCAGCACTAAATCTCTAAAACAATTTTCACGAATTCCTACTGCCCATTTCAAAAGAAGAGTTCGTAACAATGGGCAGGAGGATGAACACAGACCACAAACTGTTGCCCAAGAGCAATATGTCAGATCAAGTTTTTGAAGTCGTGGGAGACGTGCAACTAACCAAACAAGTTGTTTCTGGGATATGACACTTGAAACTAAAATCAAATTAGCTGGCTGTCTTTTCACAATGCCTATTAAATGTACTTGTTTGAGACGTTTGCGAGACAAGTCAATAGTTGTCCACAACTTCCTGTCCAAACACCACCAATTCCAAGTTTTACACACTGCCATACACATGCTTAAATCACTTTCATTAAGATAAGCAAATATTTGCATCCAAAGCAACCGATTCAGAATGTGTTTCTGGCCATTTTGCAGTTCCACATGAGCAGGAGGAGCCTGAAGTGGAGCTGGTCTAACGACATATTTTTCCTGAACATGTTGAGACTCTTTCTCTTTGTCCAACATAAGAGGTCCTTGTGTTTCAGTTTTTCGTAATTTGGGTACAGGATTTTCATACAATTGACTGCGCACTGTTTTTGAGTCATTTGTTTTGGTGGATGTTCCAGCAGATTCATATTGACTACTGGATTTCTTTAAATGGCTACTCTGTTCACCTCTTCGATCACTACCAGTTTTGGAACTTTCTAACTTTATTTTGGAGCGTTTGATTCGACTTGGGCCTGGTGAATCTGTTCTCTGGCTCTCTGGTGAGATACTCTGTAAAAACGAAGAAAGAAAGTCAAAATAGTGATCGAAGGGGTTACCAGATTTTACTGTCAAGCCATTTTCTCTGTTCTTGAACTTTAACCTATCTGTAGATTTTGATTTGTGTCAATCAAAATTTCATGAAAAACTAACAAGGTATATTTGAAAATGGTATCATTTTATTTTGAAAACTCAACACTAATTAATTCAAACTTTTGAATCAGGGAAAATAATTAACAGTAAAATCTGGAATGAAAATGAAATTCGAAAATTTTAAATGAAAAAAAAATTTAGCACATTCTTAACTGAAACAAGTGAATCAAGTTTGAAGTTGGACATCATATTATAGTCATATATCATATTATAACAACCCACAGAATTAGCAGACAATATCTCAATGTTTCAATAACGAATATAACGTTTTTAAAAGTGAAGTATGAACCATATACAGGTGCACTTAAGTTCTGACAGAAACTATTACACACATAATAGTACAAGGTCTTTGGTCTGTAGGTTTTACAAATATGACTAACAGACTAAATATTTGTTTCATAATCTGAGCTTAATTTCAGCTATCCTTAACCTTTTTAATAGAAGCATTATACATCAGAAAATGAAACACGAGCTCTGTCAGCTGGTTAAGCAAACCTTAACATGTCAATGCTGTACTTGTAACAAATCAAAACAGAAGAACTGAGTTATTCACCAAACAACCATATAAAACTATGGTTTTGATCTTTTACGTACTAATTTATCAATGCAGGGCTTGAATAGAAAGATGGAAATCAAGAACTTAGTTTATGTAATTTCTTAGGGTTACTAACTATTAGACTACTTGTCATCCATGATCTTATGAAATTATTATGTAACGGTACTAAAATATTCAACCAATCGTATGCCATGTTAGCTTGTATCAGCAGCTCACATTTTACAGTCAGACTACCATTACAAAACATGATACAATAAGGTCAGAAATCAACTGACTTCGATTTCAACAAGAATTTCACGAGATCATGGATGATTATATAAGTAACCAAACAGAAAAACATGAAACAAAATATATAGGTCTACTTAGTAGATAATATTAAGTTTTAAGCCAATTCAAAAGATCATAAATACCACAAAATTACTAACACAAAAATAAGATACATAGTCATTAACAAAGTTGACAAAACTAACAATTACAAATGATATATACAGTGATATCTAATGATATGATTACAAATGATTTGCATATTCAAATTTTGTAAGTACATGTACTTTGATATGATACGGTCTGATGAGCAAACCGTGGGCCAGCCTGTTTTCTAGGGTGGGCCAGAAGTGATATGAAAAGATCAGATTTTCTGTCAAATGAATGAACAAAAAAGAATAAATAAATAATTACAAACAAGGACTGTTGATTTGATCAAAGCATTTTGCCTAGTGAATCTTTTTGGGGAAGTATTCAAGATAATGACCTATTCTTTTTTGAATAATTTTAGAACTTTTTTATGATGGAATTATTCAAATCAACAGCCTGTATTACAACATAAATTACAAACAAAATATACAACATGAAACGAAATATACAACATGAAACGAAATATACAAAATGAAACAAAATATACAACATGAAACGAAATATACAACATGAAACAAAATCAACAAGTCCTATTCTAGACCTATAACTAATTCTGACAAATTCTACAAAAAAAAACCAGTTTAAGTCATAAAGTCATCAAAATATTTCCTTTTACAGCTGGTAGGGCACATGTTTAAACTATCCATACCACTTTTCAGAATAAAAACCTGACACCCAGTTCTCTTACAATAGAACAAAAGCTTACTTTAAACTACTATCACTTCGTGAGCACTATGAACTTTTTTCTGTTTAGTTATTACAAATAATCACAATAACTCAAACACTCAAACTGGTCAAGGTTGAAGTGATGATGAAGTATTTGTTGAAAATTAGAAGAACCAGACAATGAATTTGACTGATGAAAAATTCTATAGATAAATTAAATAGGTGAAATCAGATGTTAAAGCAAAAAATTTGTACAACTTTATGTATATCCCTTTCAAATTTAAAATAGATTTTCCAGGAAAGAAATGAACTTCTTTCAATAGTTGAATAATCGCTTCAGTCTGGTACTTGCATCTCTTTTTCTGTACTTGTGTCTTTGAAGCTTTGACTTTGAACACATGGCTCACTTTTTTTTTTTAGATATTTTCTCATCTTGACTGATCTTCAATTCAAATTAATTAAGTCTATGCTAAGTTGGTTTAATATAATTAAAACTAATAAAGTAACTGTTCTATGGGATATATTTTTTTCAATCTTTTTTGTTTGATAAATACATGATACTGAGGGAACATCAAAATGTTTATGATTTCTGTATAAAATGTTTGTAGGTCCCTATTATGTTGATTTCATTCTAGTATTTCTAAGCTGTAAACAGAAGAATTAAATTGTATTATAAACTCTACATGAAAATTTCAACCTTGCACATAAATATTTTTAGCATCAATTTGCACCATTCCAATTTTCATTCTGACATCTGTGGTTCTTGCAATTCTACTAAAACATCACTAAAGGGGAGCTATCAGAATATATATACAGTTCCCTCTAGTGATGTCATAAAACGTGTTTTAGTGGAATTGCAAGAACCACAGACATCTGATTGGAAATTGGAATGGTGCAAAAGTTTAGAAAGCCCCTTTACAATCCCTTTAATATGCTAGTCAATAATAACATTCAATTTATATATGAATTAAAATCTTACTTTTAAAATTATACTATCTCTCACTAACAAATCTGAATTATGTTAAATTAACAAAATAACTTTAAGTGCTTTTATGTTGTTAGTATTAAACTGAATGTAAGAAATAAAATGAAATGAATGGCGTTTTACGTCCTACTTTTCTGCACCATGTGGGCTAATAAAGACGGGCAACGCCATGCAGGGTGTGATGAGGAAAATTTTGCCAGGACAGCGGCATTAGCCTGCTTTTTTTCGATTTCCAACTGTCGAGGCATCTTTAACGTCTCAATGCAAGTGTCAAGTTATAAACACATGAGTTTTATGTCATGTTCACCTGAGGAAATTGGGGAAAAAAACTGTAAATAGCTTTGTTTTTAATGCAAGGCCAGCCAGTGTTGACAACATTTTAGCAAAAAAATAAATGGATACTTATCCTTACTTAAATAGCAATTAAATTGTTATTTAAATAAATACATGTACACAAATCATAGATATCAATAACAGTCCAACTTGGTAGTCTACTTTCAAATTTGCATAAAATATGAATAAATTTAAATAATTTAGAAATATTTTATGGAGTGAAATATAAAGCATAAAGTGAAATGATGTAAAATATTTTTCTTAAATGTAATGCGAAATGATGGTATCTATGGTTACAACAGTATGATTTTGAATTGATGGTATCTGTGGTTACAAGAATGTTTAAAAATGTAGTTATCTATGGTTACAAGAATGTTTAACAATGTAGGTATCTGTGGTTACAAGAATGTGTTTAAAAACTAGGTATCTATGGTTACAAGAGTTATGTGTTTGAAATGATGGTTTTACGTCCTACTTTTCTGCACCATGTGGGCTAATGAAGACGGGCAACGCCATGCTGGGTGCAATGAGGGAAATTTTGCCAGGACAGCGGCATTAGCCTGCTCTTTTTCGATTTCCAACTGTCGAGGGATCTTTAACGTGCACAGCCTGTAGCACACAGGGCCTCGGTTTATTGTCCCATCCGAACGACTAGACGCTTTTTCCATTTCAGCCCCTCGTACCTGCATCACTGACAGGGGGAAACTGGGTTGATACAAGAATGTGAAATGTTGGTTTGAAATGTATGGAATCTATGGTTACAAAAATGAGTATTTTAGATTTATGTTAACTATGGTTACAAAAATGTGTGCTTAAAATAGTTGGTTTCTATGGTAACAAAAATGTGAAATATTAACAAGTGTAAACATGAACTTTAAACTATAGACAATACATGCAAGAATTACAAATATATAAAACATTTTTTAACAAACATATGAAAATATAAAATTTACATCATGCATAACCCGTGAATCCAAACTTAAATCCCAAATACAAGTGATATGATCTGAGGCATATTAAATAAATATCTTCCCAAAATAATGTCAAAAAACATTGTTGTGAATTTAGCAACTCTTTGCAACAGTAGGCCTATATCTCTACTAGAATAGTTGTTACACCAATGGGAATTGAATTCTTTAAATATACCTCATGAAATCCAAATAAAGCCATTGAATGAATCAACACCAAAGTAGATAATTTAGACTCTGATTTGTCTTTCTGGTTCAAAATCTACTTCCAGTTTACACATTCATTGGCTTTATATGAAGACTATTTTCCTTGCTTCCATTGGAAATATTATGTGAAACATTTTCACTTTTTGTGAAAATGTCAACAAATTTTGTGGTTGTTAGTAATTTGTCCGCTTTTCCTAGGACTGGAATACAATTTTTTAGTCTAAATAGCGCCGAGGCAATACTACCTCTCGTTTTGGTCTTTTACTTGACAAATCTATGTCATCTGCTGCCAGTCTTTTAACTTGTGGATTTCGACCAGATCTCGTGAATGAGGGAGATTCTGCTTTGACTTTTTCTATTTTCACTGGAGTAGTTTTCACCTGAAATGAAAGGAAATGTGGAAATGAAATGAAATGTTGAAATGAAATATGGAAATGAAATGTTGAAATGAAATGGTGGAACGAAATGTTGAAATGAAATGAAAAAGGATTTCACCTGAAGACAAATTGATTATCCAGACTAATTCCCAGCAAAAGTCAAATCAGAGCAGATTTCAGATATCTCTCTGCTAGATATATGTTTCCAATTTATAAAGCACATTTTCTTACCTTTTTAGTAGTTGTGGTTTCTTTGTTCTCTTTTGTTGGAGTCATTTTATGTTTCTTCACCAATACTTGTGGTTTCTTATCAATAATTTCTTTTTTAACAGTCAAAGGAGGAAGAGTACTAGGCCCTGGTTTAGGACTCTCTGATGGTGAAGGTGTTTCCTTAGATACCACCCTTTTACCTTCAATGGGAGTTACCTTGATATCATCTGTATCATAGGCAGACTCACTGGCTTCTGATGACCGTCTGCTTTCTATTTTACCTTTTGGTTTTGGTCTAGTCTATAACATGGGAGATACAATTTAAAATGGTGAGATTTACAAAAGCAAAAACAGTTTAACTACAAGAGACCTTCTTAATTTGTCCAATTTTATAAAGGACAACCAATTGCATATCACCTGTCATTGAAAGACTTGCAAAGTAGTGAGTAACCATTAGGGGTCTTACTTAAAGGTACTAAAATATGTTGTCTGCAATTGGTTCTTCTTTCTTCTCTAATTTCACAGCCAAAGTTTGGTCAAAGTTAATTTTTTTGAAGATTTTTTAGCAAGTCAAATGTCTAGCTATTGTTAGCCATTTGTTGCCTTAATCTTTATAGCAACAAATACCAGTGATTGCTGTAGCTTTGTTTATGATCAATAACATGACAAAATATTGCCAAAATGTATTTACATGTACCTTCAACTGGCCTTGTTTACCATCTTGACAACATTTTGGACATTCCCAACTACTAGGTATATCTTCGTTAACTACACCCTCTACATCTAGATCTTCAAACTTCTTCTTGAGACATTCAGGATGAACAATTTCCCAGCAGATACCACATTCCATGAGGGTAGTGATAGATTCATCACTGTCTGCTAATTTAATTCGTTGATCTTCTTCACATATCATACAAGTTGCTGTATGTGGTAAAACAGGCTGAGAAAGAAAAGTACAAATTTCTCAATCATATTTTTATGTGTTACTAACTCAATGTTATCAATTTATGAAGTGAAATGATCTCAAATCTACTCAACCAAAAATCTTTTTAGTGAAAAAATCAAGGGATAGGCATGTAAAGTTCAGATACCCAATTTAAAGATGGTGGTTTCTTAGACTTTGCTCCTTTGGATTCATCTTAAACGGTTGCTTGAGGTCTGAAGAAAGAAGATGAAGAACTTACAGCCATACACTGTCTACTGATACAACTCTGTTTCATTCTACCAGGACCACCAAATTTCCTCATATCTTTACAGAAATTACATTCTTCACAATCAGCTCTTGTACATGCTTCACATTTCTTACATCTAGTTCGTCGCCTACGGTTACCAGATGCTTGCTTTGATGAACCTTTTGGTGGTTTTGGGCCTTTTGGCTGTTTATACAGTTTTACTTTCTGAAAATCAATAGAAACCAAAGTTGACTTTAAAGACTTTATGAGCATATTCTACATCAAAGTGTTTTATATGTGCCCAGCATTTCACTTTAAATTCTTGGTCTTTGACAATCTCAGAAAAAAATTCTTGGCCTATTCCATCCCTTGCACATGCATACCTGACAAAGCTTCTGATGTCACATTCAAGAACAAAGATGCGACTCTTGAATGTCAACCTGTTGAAAAGGTCCTCTTCAGATTGTATATGAGAATTGAGGTTAACACCAAATATGACAATGAGTACCTTAATTTCTGATTCTGGCCAGGAACAAATTGGTTCACCAGTTATAGCTAATGTCTGGTCATCATTCTTATGTTCTACCAATATTTGCTGAAAATACATTATTCATATCATATTAACTCTTCTATATTTTCAACCATAAACTATAATGTTTGTCCAACAGCAAACAGAAAGATTTTGTTAATCAGCAAATATGAATTCCATATAGGAATTTTGGAAAATATTCTCAGGAAAAGTTAGGATGAGAAATTTTGACATATCTGAAGCATTTGAGGCTTATAAATAGAAAGTAGATACCAGTACTATTGTATAAACACCAGGCAAAATTGTTGGTTTTTGGCTCAACAACTGTGCGATATCATCTTTCATGTCAAGGAAAATCCCTTTTAAAAATCTTTAAGTTTGATTGGATAATTTAAAAAAAAAAAATACTCATATATATTTTCAATTATGATTGTTTCTGTTTACATTCAAAAAATATAAAAAAAAACAAAAATTGTCACTCATACCTTGATGTCTGCAATAACTGATTCAGGATTCAATAATTCCTTAGGTATGACCCGTTTCTGAACTGGTACATTTTCTACCCATTGTACCAACTTAGCTAGTCCATCTTGTTCAAATTTAGTTAAATATAGTTTCTTTTTTTCCTTGATATCACTGTTTCCATTTGAAGGTTTACTATTTTCCACATCACTAAAACTCCCATCAGAGTCACCACCCTTTAACAACTCTCCTGCACCTTTACGTTTGGGTTTTTGATTAGCATCAATACGTGTTAGCTCTATTGTTAATCGTTGTGAAAGTTTGTCTGATTCCTCTTTTTCTTGTTTCACTTTTGCTGCGTCTGCTTCTTCCAAAGTAATAGAATCCGGATTCCTGGAGGGGGGTCTGGAATCATCATCAAATTGAGATGAATTAGGTGAATCAGGTGCTTCTTCTATTTCCTCCTTTTTCTTCTCATGTTTCTTAAGATATGACTTTCCTGTTAAACAATGAACATATCTTTCCAAAACATACCACAGTATTTCATTGTAAAATGGATAGCGGAACTTTTGAGGTACCTGAAAGAACAGAATAAAATACAAAGTCATTGTTTTACAAATTCAGACTCTTGGTTTTGAATTTTACCAAGACACTCATTCATTTCATAACAGCTATAAAAAATTTAGACAAGCACCATGAAAACTTAAAGAGAAAAAAGAATAAATTTCATAATTTTGTCAAGGATGGCTTAGCAGGTTCTACAAACAATAATTTTTCTCCATTACTGGGTCAACTGGAGTATTTTCAAATGTCAAACTTCAAGCAACAAAAGTATACAGAAATCTTGAAGTCTTGGATTTCAGATCTTAAGCATTACTTTGAATTATGGTAACTTACATGTGTTCTATCTTCTACTTCTGCTACACGTAGTTGTTGTGTGATGTTAAAACTATGTATAAAATTACCTCCAAACACTAGAGAGTCTACCGGTGTATACACAGCATGTATCCATCCTACAAAATACAAATGACATGGATAAGCCATGGACTATTACACCCACCATTAATAATGATGGAAAATTTCAAAAAAATATTATGCACATTTTTGAGCACCATAATGCCAAATCCCTGCCCTGGCACAAACTTTTTGAAACTGATAAAATACCATTAGAATATTTAAGATGAAATTCCTACCTGATGGAATTATGAATGTGTAACCAGCTTTTAGTTCCAGCATCTGGCAAGATTCCACTTGATCTGCCAGGAATACATCCCCTTGTTTTCCTGATAATATCCAGTTCTCATATATAGCTATATTCTTCTCTGTTGGTGGAATTAACCAAAATACCTTTAAAATAAAAAAGGTTTCAATAATCTATAAATTCTTATCTTCTTTAAATACTTATCAAATGAAATGAATGGAGTTTTACATCCTACTTTTCTGAACCTAAATGGCTAATGAAGACCATGAGGGAAATTTTGCAAGGACAGCTGCATTAGTCTTATCAATTTTCGAAATCCTTATCAGGACAACTGGAATTGAAATAAATTCTAATATTATAGATAAGCACAAAATCTTACCTTCTCTCCATGTAAGATATGATACCATACTGAGGTTCCACCAAAATCTATATGAAAATCTGTATAACAGCCTTCAACACTCATTAAACAATATCTAGAAATAACATAATCTATATTAGTACAAAAATACACAAAAAATCTATTTTAGTAATAGAATACACACAAAACCTAGGCTATGTGGCATGCTTTATCATTAAATTCTATTAATTTTTATACTGCCATAAATACAATCATAAATATGATGCAATACAATATATATATAAATATCCTATATACCATGAAAGACTTGAAAATCTCTCTAGTCTAGAATATTCACATTAGACTTTTCAAAAGCTAAATATAATATAGGGTCTTAACATACTTTTGAACTTTTGGATATTTCATCTTATCTATCACATTGGTTGATTCTGTTTGACAATCTTTTAAATGTCGTGGCCATACTCTATCTACCCAATCTATTTGTCGTACCTGAAAAACGCAATGGGTTGGAATTTCAAGGATAATTTTAAACAAAACATTTCTTTCCACTGCAACTTGATATTCACTCATGGTGGTCATATGATTTGATATAATCAAACTGATTAACACCAAGTGAACATCAAGTTTAACCATTAATACTATTATAGTCATCATTTCAACTGATAACCCTACGCCATAATTGATCAGAACGAAAAGTAAAACTATGTAGTATAGCTATTGAAAATCTCTATAAAATCACTTCCATTTTGTTACAACAAGTCTGACTGGCAAAACATGTAATCTTACTTCATTCTTGGTTTTCTGTCTCAGACATTAAAGACCGCAAAATTCTTTTAAACCCTTGAGGGCTCAAGATTATTTTGGAGACTTTTGAAACAAAAATGTTGTGTGGAAGTTTTTTTTTTAGAGTGGGACACTTTAAAATAGACTCACCAAGGTTGGAGATTCGACATAATTAGCCAGTCTGGTATGACTGAACTCTAAACTAATAACATTCAACAATCTATCACGTTCAGGGTTTTCATAATATCTGACCCAATCTTTCATAGACATCTCCATTCCTCTCTGTGTATTTACATCCATCACATCTAATACTCTTCTACTTCCTGTAAACAAATGAAATGAAGAATTATATGTTTGGGGCGAATTTATTGGTAGGGATGTTGAGATACATAGCTAAAGTACAAATATCGATCCAAATCCCATTCAGAAAACAAGCAGTGTCGTTCTTCCTGAAATAGGACGTTAAATTTTCTGCAAAGTTATTTGTTGTCTGAAATAAATTGTCTGAAAATATAGTTACCTCCCTTTAATTAGTTTTCAACTGACACTTACCGACACATTGTTTTACTTCTGCTACTTTGAAGTTTTCACTTGGCACTCTGCAAATACATTTTGAATCAAATGAACTGATTTCGGAAGAATTTTTACGAGGAAGGACACTAAATCGAGGAATTACAACAATTGCTTCGCTTTTGGTGAGCATTAGGGCTTCTAAATTAACGATTTAGAAAAGTTATAGCCTAGATACTGATAGGCTTAGTCATTAAGGCGTTGAGGCTTACTTACCGCATTCCCAGTCCCGTCTTTTCATAAAATACTATAGGGTTCTTTAATCCATGTTGTTGTACGTGTTTAAGGGTGAATTCTGAAAAACGGGATTATATGAGGTAATAGTTAACCAGTATAGCGTGTAGGCCTCGTAGAGATCTTTCTTTTCGATCAAAAAATTCAGCAATACAAAATTGTTATGTGTGCTTCACCTAAAATTAATGATTTCTTTTTTTTAAATATTAGCTTACCATCGCCTTTCATTGGTGTAACAAAGTTTCCTCGACATCGGTTATTGTTAAACTTGTCCAAAATGCTATAGTTTCTTTTCCCTTCTATTTCATCGTCGTCTATACCTTGGTCTGTGTATAATTTTCGCTCTTTTGTTCGCTGAAATTAGACGAACATTAGATTAGATATACTACTCCCAGTTAAAGGCATACTGAAATCTATAAAAGACAAGAAACTGTAAAGTTAATTTTTTTGTTACTAAAATATTGTAGTTATTTCCCCTTCATAAATCATTAAAGACATGTTTTTTCATATCCTAAGGATGAATTTTTGTTTAAGAGTCTACAGGAATAATTACAGATTTTTTCCATATATTATATTTCCAGCTTATCTTGGGCCACACTGTTTAGATGGAATAAAGAATATAGCATTTACTGAATAAATGTGTCGGCCTATATCTATTTTGAAAATAAGTATCGCTTAAAATCAGGCTCTGAAAATCAACTGGCATTTAATATTAACAATTGCTTAAAATTCAGCACAATAAATACACCTTTAAACATTTATAACGACTTGTATGTATATTGATTTTCAATTATAAAGTATTGACTTTGCTGAATATATCTATACTTTATTGCATTATAAAAGTTTCGATTCACATTCCGTTTGCTGAATAGGCTACATTCTTTGAAGAAATTATACTATTGAATATTCATTTTTCTGAATATATTGATGGTCTTAATTATAATAGCAAATTCCAGTTTCACAATTACGTTTATCAAATTCATTCACTTTGCAAAAAAATATAATCACGTCATAAATTTAATTCCTTGAATATTCAGTCCTCTTAATATACGTCATATACAGCCGTATCTTGTGAATATTCATTTTTCTTAAAGGATAATACCTACCTACCTAAGATTTTACCTACTGAACACAATAAAACGTTATCGAATTTGATGGTTATTCAATATTTATTTTGCTGAAAATATACAGTTGGATACTTATAAAATATTCAATAATTATTCAATTTTATTACAAATTTTCATATTCGTCGTTGAATAAAAAAAAAACTGAATACCATGTAAAAAAGAGGCCATTTTCAGTGATATTTATTTGTTTGATAAACTTATTGGTTTAATATTTCGTTTTTCGTTACATATGAGACAACCTACATTAGTGTCAAAAAAAAAATTTATCTCAAAAATATTACATTCGATTCTCGAACACAACTCAAACAATTTCATCAATAAATCGTTAAACACGCATATACAATTTCATAAACATATTAATAATGATATAAATCTTTAAACAATAAAATTCCACGAGCAAATTGATGCATGAAATTAAAAATTTTCGCAGAAATTCTAGTTGATTTGATGATAGCTCTTTATTCATTTAGTTCGTTAATATTCAATTTGGTGAACATATCATATTTTATAATACAATACAAATTTCATTAATATTCAATTGCAGGAACATAATAATACAAACCCATACAACAATAACATCGTTCATATACAATTGAACATATTAATGCATGCTTAAACATAAAAAATCAAGATGACCATATTGAATATATTCGGTAAATATTTAGTTTAATGAACATAATGACACATACTATATTCAATTTGATACATTTGACCATAACTTTTAAATATTCAATTTGGAAACAAATTGTTATATGCTTAAATACTAAATTCGTTAAATAGCTTGTTTGAAAAATACATTTAAACATAATATTTATACGAAAATTATATTGAACAATAACTATTCAATAATCCATTGGGAACATATTGATACAAACGACACATTCGTTAATATTCATTGTGAAAATATACAAATACAATCTATAAAATATTCGAATTGTCCAGCAAAAGAGACAATCGAATCAACATACATTCGATTAAAAATCGGGCATTTAATCATTGGGCAGCAAGCGATCTTATTTTTATGTGAATTTCATAGTGCTCACCCAGTATATGAATTTAAAATCTAGATAACCTACTATAGTGTATTTTGGACATTCACTACCTGGTGTTTTGCTATATTAAATTAATAAATTTCGTCTGTATTTTGTCATAATAACAAAGATCTTTAATTTGTTACTTATATTCAAAATTAAACCTGTTTTTAGATAGAGAGACCGATATAACCACTAAGCCACGGGCCTATTACATTATATATTATATATAGTAAGAAATGAGGTCAAATTTCGACCACAAATTTGACCTGGTGTGCAGTGGTTTTATGCTTGAACGATCGACAATGGCTCTTTTCTTCAGTTCTACTTCGTTTAAGATATGTATCCTTTATAAGGCGGATTTTTTTTAACCTATTTTCATACAGATTCTTACTCCATTTACTACGAACCGATTTCATTTAAAGGGACAGTCTGATAGATTATTCTTTTTCCCGAAAAATACAAAATTTGTGTCTTAATGGAGAACATTTTCTCAAAAATAAAGAATAGAATTAATTAAAATAGAAAAATAAATAATAAAGAAATAAACTTTTAATTGATATTAGGTGAGGATAGGTCTACAATGTGAATTGTTTAAATTTCAAGATTGTTGTATAAAAATTTCAAGATTGTTGTATAAAAATTTCCAAGATTGTTGTATAAAAATTTCAAGATTGTTGTATAACAACTTCTAGATTGTTGTATAAAAATTTCAAGATTGTTGTATAAAAATTTCAAGATTGTTATATAAAAATTGTTGTATAAAAATTTCAAGATTGTTGTATAACAACTTCTAGATTGTTGTATAAAAATTTGAAGATTGTTGTATAAAAATTTGAAGATTGTTGTATAAAAATTTCAAGATTGTTGTATAACAACTTCTAGATTGTTGTATAAATTTGCAAGGTTATAATATAAAGATTATTGTATCAAGATTGTTGACTCTCATAATGAAATATTATAGAAATTAACATACAAACCTTTTTATTACATAATTTGTGTCGATATGCTTTTTTAATGAGCTCTAAGGTGATATGCTATTTCTATTAAGACAAAGATGAAATCAAATAACGGAACTAATTTTTACGGTGCTTATTTGATGTAATCTCTAGACTACACCTATCATCCTCAGGAGTTCATCGACTCAAGTTTACACTACTGACATGATCATAGTGTTATACAATTATGAATACAATTTTGTCGGCATTTGTATATTTTTCATCGACATTGTCCATCTAAACAAATATAATTTTTAATTGACAAGAATATTTCCTCGACACTTTTGCAATTTGTTCAGATGTGATTACAATTCCACAGATAAGAACATAATAATACGTCGACAAGAACATAATTTTAATACACCGGTACCGGCTGTACCAGAAAACAATTCTTCATCGACAAGAGTATAATGTTTTATTATGAAGAATGGAGTCTATTAGAGGGGACTTGTATTCTCATGTCCAACAACCGAGTCTTTAATTACACAACTATCATTTGGCACAACTAGGCTATCATTTGGCACAACTGTCATTTGGCATAACTAGCATTTGGCACAACTATCATTTGACATAACTATCATTTGGCATAACTATCATTTGACATAACTATTATTTGGCACAACTATTATTTGACACAACTATCATTTGACATAACTATCATTTGACATAATTTGAACAAAACAAGTGTGTCTGTTATCTTGAATTATGATTTAGGGCTGGATTTTTGTTTCGTTTTAGTCGACGTTAATATTTTTACATCGACAATTTCTTCAATTAGTCGAGTGATCTATTGTTGGGTGGGTGAATTAAAGAGACAAAAATAAATCAATTAAGTACATATTAAGGCTTGTATATGAAGAGTGGGGCATCACGGTCCCGCATCATGGTTCTAATTTCTATTCAAATCGTCGACATCAATATCTGGGGAAAATATTGTTAACGATTGATTATTTGTACCGTCACAAGAAAGCATGGAATAACTCTGGTTACAATATATCGCTGAGTTTGTCTTACGAACTGGTAAAATGATCAATAATTGACAAAGATACTGAGTGACCACTCGTTGATTAGAAGGCTGTGTACTAGTAATAGAGGATATGGAATAATCATGAAGCTATATAACAGTAGACCTACAGCCGTAAATGCCACACTTAAATCGTAAGCTTAACATTGGAGAAATTGGAAAATATATGAATCATACAATCTAATCTAGGGGGAAAACTGAACGCCTGAAATATGATCAATTCGGAGAAATTGGAAAATATTATGATCATTTAAATGAACTATAAGAGTCTGTCTTTGGGGAAAATTGAATATCTTCATCAAGGAGCCGTTTAAGTATAAAGAAGAGAACCGATTAAACCTCTTGATTATACAGCTGGGATTATCTTTTGATATTTATAGATCCGTCTAAATCGCTTTAATCATACCTATTACAAAATAATTCAATATTTTTGTGTTTTATGAATCGTACTAAATAAGGATAAATATATATTTGTAAGGATATTTTTTTTACAAAATTACATGTTAAATAGGGTTCAAGCAGTAAACTGATAGGCCCTACTATAACATAAAGTGACGTCATAAACAGGTTTTTTTGCACAACGCTGCCAGTGCTTCTATAAGAGATTATCTCTTAAAAAACCTTATACAACGTTACAAAATAGGAAAAACAGAAAGGTCAAGAATGTGACTAAGTATTTCTGCATCGTTTGGATTATCAACTTATAAAATTTATTGCCTTGGGTTTATGAAATTTGTCATCAATCCAAAAACTTGCAACTTTAAAATAATTTTACAGAGAGGAATTTCCACTGAAAAATCCTTGTCATTTGCGTATGCAATTTCTAAGAGAAGAGTATGCGTATATAAAAGGGATTATTAAGAGTTTTTCTAAATTTTGTATGTGTATCGGGGACAATGATAGCATCAATTTGCGCCATTCCGATTTTCAATCATACGTCTGTGGTTCTAGCAATTCTATTAAAACTGAGTGTTTTATGACGTCACCTCCACTAAGGTTTTAAGTGATACAACCAAATTTTGAGGGGGTGGCGTCATGAAACACTTAGTTTTAGTGGACTTGCAGGAACTACACACGTCTGATTGAAAATTGGAACCCGATAACCATACCAAATTTAGAAATCCTCTTTAATCCCTTTAAATGTAAAATTATCAAAATTCAAACGTGATTTATGGAGCCCAAAGACATTCAAAGACAAATGGTAAGTATTTCAGTAGTATTTTGCCTTTTTTTAAAATAACACACAAAATTCAATTCAGAAAACAAAGTGATCTGTCAGTAGAAGTATTGTTATTTTTCACATCGAGAAGGAGGGCCTATCCTATTGACACACATCAGGATTAGAGGTATAATAAACCTTCTTATTGATATATTTCACAATTAATAAAATAACAGAATATTTTCACTGTTAGAATAGTGCTCAATACATCAATTGTAGAGTGATAACTATTAACCAATAGCTCCAATGTGAACAACAAACAAAAACAGAAAAAGCAAAATGGACTACGTGACGTGAAACATGAACTACAATGCATCGAAGTAGCCTATACCAACGAAAATCAATATACAGGTGTAAGCATTCCGAAGACGAGAAAACAATCCAAGAGACCTAAATTGGTTAATTAATTGCAAATAATAAATATAGGCCTACACACGTGATTAAATACGCTTTAATTAATTTTAATTTGATACGATATACACCTGTATCAAAATGCATATTCTTTGTAAAATTGATATTCACATTTTTGCTTTATTTTATAGTTATTTGAAAGTTTTACTAAAATATCCGTTTTCGCTACCTCACTGCTCAGGCCAGTAAAAAAGAAAAATTTAGTTTCATTGAATGATTTTCACAAAATACAGTTACGTTCATAGGCTAGCTGAATAATTTGTAGATTTTCCAAGGAATTAAATAGGACTATGACATGGCTCCATGCCTTATGGAATATCAGGCCTAGCCTAAGTTTTGAACATATTATAACGGGGAATAAAATTACTCAGGAGAGCACAAAGATATTAGCCTAAGTCTAAGGCCTGCAATTTATGAATAAGATTATGAATTTACAACATTAATTACGGTATTTCAAAATTGTTATAAACAAAAATTATATAAATTTACACCAATCATAATAAAAGTAACAAAAAGTTAAAAACCGCGTCATAAAGCGGCAATTTTAGTGTCTTTGAATAGGATCTATGTTCAGTAAACCGTCTTTCATTATAAGCTACCATTGACTGCAACCGATTTTGAAATAAAAATTTTGAATAACCTTTGCATGCTATGTTGAATTCATATTCAAGAGTTACCTTTAGTATTTCTGAAGCTAATGAAAAGGTTTCTCAATGGAGAAATTTCAAAAATACATAGATATACGGCAAAATAGTTACGATTTTTAACGATAGCAGAAGTTATGAAAGGAAAAAGTGGCAGACACTCGGAAAACTCTGTCCGAATTTCATTTATAACATAATTATTATGCAATCTGTCTCTGAATTTTTACTGGGAAAAGCTGAAAGTATGTTTTCTTCAACTTTTGCAGGTGTCAAATGTTCAATTCTCATCATTTTAAAGATTTTCGGGTTGAATTTTCTTTTGCAATTCATTTTCGTCTGAGCCATGTTCGACCAAAATGGCTGCTAACAATCGCATGCTATACTGCTCTGTCTAAAACGACGAGAACTTGTAGAAAACCCCCAAACCTACCAATTTTCTACCACCATCAGTGGTATCACCCATCTTTATTGGTGTTTTGGTTCTCTTTTACACAATTAATTTCCAAATAAAGGGGGTTTTGATAATATTTTTTCTCAAGCGAGGTGAACTTTTGTGTACGATGTTCGTGACGTCATGTCGAGAATTTATCACGTGACCTAATTTTTTTTTCGTGGCATGCGCAGTTAAAAATGTAAACACGCCGGTGTTTTCCGAAATATTTGGGATCACTTCGTTAAATCATTACTAGTGATTGTGGTGTTCATTTGGACCACATCTACATAGTCCGAAAAGTTCGATTATGTTTCACCCCATAAGTGTCAAAATATCTATCAGAGGCTGAACTGCAGTCAGATGATTCGGACTAGGGGTATCTTAGCTATGTTTAATACCTAACAGGCCGTAGCCAGACTTGTTTTTTTCGGAGGGGCAAGTAATCCGGAGGGACAATGGTTCATGGTGCTCACTTGCAGTAATGGAATTAGTTGGTTGTTTTTCCGAATATTTTCAGGAGGGCAATCATTTATTTTCGGGGGGCGAGAGGGAGGGGAGATGCTTGACACGCCTTGCCACCCCGGCCTTGCCCCCCTATAGCTAGCGTTCTGCTACCCACTTTTAATATAGTAATTTATGTATTTTGCTTATTTCGAAGAGATTCTGTGACTATTGGTAACGGAATTGTGCTATTTTGAAAATTTTCACATTAAATTACATTCAGTGTGGAAAAGTTTCATGCATTGGAGATGCGTTTCTGCCATTCTTAAAGATGGGTTCCCCTATTTTCATTTTTGAAAATGAAAATGCTAATACTTATACAAATAGGAAGTGGGGGTGTTCTAATGACTTGGAAAAATACCAGTTAGTGTCACATGGCCATAATTAATTCATAATTAGCTAAATTAGGAGAGAATTACAAGCAGAATTTCAATGAGTGACCGATCAAGAAAGGTCGAAAAGACTTTTTTTGTTTATCCAGACAGTACATACACGGCCATTTCTGATTTGTTTAAACTTTTAATTATATGCAATAAGAAGATAATGATATGATTAGATTACATGATAATTCATTAGAAACACCAATTCTTCAAATAGTTTGACTAAAAAATAAAGAAACCCATCTTAAACCCACGTTATATTTTTAGATTTTGGCACTCTCTCATTACTTGGACTACTCGATGAGCTACAAACAGTTTCTGATACAAAGCGAACTGAACCATTCTCGACAGTGTTTTTATCTAATTCAATGTTGACGTGTTTGAGCGAAATAGTTATTAATACTTTCATTTACATTATACATTCAATCCTTATCTAAAATCAGCTCATTAATCTAGATGCAAGAGACCTCTGACACGACGTATGAATCCTGGCTGTTAAAGTCATATGTAGACCAAATGACGGACCAACATTCAAGTCAAGCTTTGTCTTGGCGTCGTCTCTATTTGAGCAGAGCAAAGTTAAAAGCATCAAGCAGAACGTCTGCCCTACTTTCAGGATTTGCAATGGTAAGCAAATTGACACTTCCATTTTGTCGCAAATTTGAGATATGTCATCGTCAAAATGTAATGTAGATGACCTTTTAACGCCATGATGGCATTGTCATGAATATAGTCATTATATAGGAAGTAAAATCATTTTGACATTTCGCTTTGTTACAGAATAAATCAGTTTAGACATAGGCTGTAGGCCTGGCTTTGGTAATACACTTTTTTGTAAAGTTTTCTTATCTTTAATTTTTTGTTATAAAAGATAATGTTTCAGGGCTTTCTGTTAATAAACATATCTACACAAATATGAAATCAATAATATAGGCTGCCGTATTTCTATAGTTGAGTTCGAATACATGCAAATAGGAACTATGAAATCATGAAAGCAATGCCCCTACATATACCTACGGCTACAGTAACATTAATATGTTGCCCTAGGCTAGATCTACATTTTTATATTATATGAATCAGTTAATCTTCATGGGCTTGACAACATAAATCGCTCACAAAGAGAGCCTGCAGTTGACAATGTTTCAAGATGTATGAAGATCATGTACAAAACTGGAATAAAATGTTAATTATATGTATAGGTCACCTGCTATATGGACCCCTTTATTTTCCTTCTGTTTGTTAATCCTATATTCTTCTTTTTTCAGATTGCAATGGTAGAAATTCAGATTGATGATAAACAAAAGATCCCAGATGAATTATTAATTGGTTTTGGAGTGTGCACAACTTTATTAGTGACTGTCCATTTATTGGCTTTAATGATTAGTACATGTATACTGCCCAATATTGAATCAGTTAGCAATGTGCATAATATTACAGCAGTTAATGAATCTCCTCATGAAAAAATGAAATGGTGCGTTGAAGTGGCATGGATTTGTTCCACTGGAATAGGAATTATTTTGTTTCTAGCAGAAATCGGCGTATTGACATGGGTAAAATTTTACAGCATTAGTCAAAATACTGCAATTGCATCCACTTGTATTGTTATACCAGCAACAATTCTTTTTATTGCATTTGCTTTAGTGTTTTATAAAAGACTTGTGGAACATAAATACCAAAGACATACAGAGGGATTGAAAGAGTTGGAAAATGAGCTTCATGCTTTAGATGAAAACCAGGAACAAAATGCTAGAAATCCAGTATAATATGTGATAATTGGATGCAATTTTGAATTGTTTTAAATTTATTCAGACTTTTTCATTGTGCTGTTGATAGTCAAAAGTGTAATATACTCAAATATTCTCTATCAGCCTATCTCGACTCATTACATGATTTCACACTTTTAATAAAAGACTTTGATTCAAAATGACCAATTTTAGTGTGCTGAGTAGCCAATAAATCAAAACTGAAGCCGCTTGGGATAAGTCATACAGAATATTGTACCTAGAATTTTGCTTGGCTCTTTCATATCTTGATTTGTCTCAATTTAAAGGGGTTTGTCTTTGTTTCATTTCTTCAAAACGAATCATTTAATGATTTCTCTATTGTAATGGTCCTATTAAACCTGAGAATGTATTCTGGTGGTACTTTTTTAAATTCTTTTCTCCCTGTGAACAAAAAATTTCAGTAATATCCTAGTCCATGGTAGACTTAACCCTCAATAGCCTTCAAATTTCTGACTTCTTTTCTTTTGAATTTCCTACGTTGACCATTCATATTAATGCTTCTTATTTTCTTATAGATACATGAAAAGATTTTGTTTCACAATACAGGTTTTATCTTGAGATGATTATTGATACATCAGAAGAATGTAGACTATTCTATTTTCAGCTATTTCAGTTAAAGAAATGATACTACCACAGATAGTATAAAGAGACATCCTTAGTTAACATATCTAATTATCTTAACCTTTAACTTGCACCTTGTTTTATCATAAATCTTTACTTTGTGACCTAGGCCAGTGCTTTCATGAGACTAAGTTCTCATCACTATCTAACACAAACTTTTATAGTGTTTATCCTAAAGTAAATTGTGTTCTTTCATGTGTTTATGTTTCTTGTAGACAAGAAAAACGATTTTTTTCTATTTATGTCGAATCTCAGACTCTTTTGTGACATAATCTTTGTTGTATTTATGTGTTGTTTATGTGATGGACATCTTCCTATGTGCCTATTGTCAATATAAATTAAAACAACTACCACACAACTTGCAGCCAATCTGTCTTTATTCATGGAATTGTTAGCTTACAAACTCCCACCTTCCAAAACTGGCTGTTTTTGCTAGCGCACAATCCAATCAAATCGCAGTATTTACAAAATTCTGTATACAAGAGTGGTTGCTATTGCAGTCAATGTATATGACGCAGTTCGTTAAAGCATGGAACTGTTATCTTACACACCTCAGGCTGAAACGTTTTGTATTTTCAATATACTGGATTAGAGAGCTGATTAGAAGTAGTATCTGGATTGATGCGGACACTTGGGTCATTCTCTTAAATTGAGAGATACTCATTGTACCTCCGTGCAATGCTTTGAATTACAGTACTCCGAAGACTTATTAAGTATCACCGTTTTCCATATCTTCAGTCAAATAAAATGTGGAGACAAATAAGAATTAATCAATTTTCATAAGTTGCCTCAGTGGTCAAATAAAATTGCAGAGAATTGCTTCGCCTGAATAAAACTATATTAAACGTTTCTATTTGAATTAATAAAAAATTGCATATTTCATAAAAATTGGGTAGCAATTCAAATTGTTCTGGTTGACTTCAGATCGATCTCCCCAATCCATATCCAATGGAGTCTTAAATAATATAGCCTATTGATAATATGGTAACAATGGTTAACGAGTTGTTGCTCTAGACAAAAATGCTCCGACTTTTGAGTGTAATAAAGGTTACATATTTAATCTATTTTGGACGAAACTTGGTGTACTTTAAAATAAGAATAATACTGATGAGATTTAGCATTAATTTGCATTGTATTTTTTGGGATGGAATGCTGCTTAATTTATTTTCCTTGACTTGCCAAAAAAGTGGATATGCTATTATACAACATATCTGCCTGGATTTTGCGAAAAAAAAGAGGAAAAAAAAAAAAAAATATAAATGAATTCTCGATAAGTCAGACTCATGTAATTTATTGATGAATAGATTCTGACCGACTAT
This sequence comes from Lottia gigantea, assembly GCF_000327385.1. Classification (NCBI taxonomy): domain Eukaryota; kingdom Metazoa; phylum Mollusca; class Gastropoda; family Lottiidae; genus Lottia; species Lottia gigantea. Next base: position 1,210,232 of record NW_008708752.1, on the reverse strand, counting down.
AACTATTAATTAATATTAAGTCATCCATATAGCCATTATTAGTTATAGATGGGATTGATAAAACATACTTTTTATAAGCTCACTAAAAATTGTGGATGTCTTTTCTCGTCAGTCTGTCTGTCTGCCAACATCTTTTGGGTTCCGACTGCCCCTTTAAAGTGATACTAGCCTACGTCTTAGAATGAACATAAAATTGAAGTTCTCAAGAATGGTCAATATGAGTATATATTCGTCAGTGAACTTACCCGGTGTCATAAAGTTACAACAGAATCTCTGTAAAAACTGAAAAATTGGAAACTTCATAAAACTTAGTAATTATTGAACTTATTAATTTTGATATTAAGCGTATTTCAATAGTTAATTGCATATTTATGGATAATTACTAAGTATTTTAGATTTATCGGATTATATAAGTATCCTGTTATGTTATTTATGATACTAGGTATATCTACTGATGAATATATGCTCTTATTGGCCAAATTTAAAATTTTTCAATTTTATTCTCATTCTAAGACGTAGTATTCCTTTAAAATATATCAAAATCTGCTCGTAGACACAATTAAAGGATTGTAGAGAGGTTTTCTAAACAAAGTTTTTTTTATGACGTCACGTCAAACGGATGGAGAATCTGTTGATTAGCCTACTCTGAGAAACATTTTCCAGGTTATCATAATCAACAGGATTTATCTATCATCATGGTTCTTAGCGTTCTCCATTGGATCTGAAATTTTATTTTGTTAATGCGGAGGTTTACTTTGGCTGCAAATCTATCGTAAGAAAGCCCTTATAGCTACCAGTATAAATGATAAGCGGACGTATAAACAACCGTGAGTATGGAATGCAGCCCGAATATATTATCCCATTTTGTTTTCATACGCATCGAACTGAGTCAGTCCTGAGCGAATGCTCGCAATATTTTTCTTTAAAGTTTCAAACAGGTTGCTAAATCAACACTCTTTATTTATCATCCAAAAAATGAAGTGTAATAGATCATTATATCTGCTTTCATTCATGCATACACGCTGCATTCTGGAAAAGGCATAACTTAAAGGAAACAGTTATTAGATAATCTAACCAAACCATACCAAACCAACGACTACCATTCGACTACCAATCAACAAGAAATACCTTGATCAGAACGAGTTTGGAAGAATGAAGGAGATCGAGAAACTCACGCCACACCATCCAGGGCCGAGTTTCACCGCCATGTCATTCGACCCGACCAGATCTAACGAAGACTCAACAACCAAACCAACAACACAGAATCATACCATTTGAACCAATCCAACTACCAACTACTACGACTACCAACAACTATACCTAGTTTGTGATATCAGAATTCGCTGGAAGCGAACGTTACCTTGTCATCTACCAACCAACCAACAAGGGGGCAATTACTGTCGAGGTTAAGATTCAAAATGCGGCAACTCTACGAAAGTAAAGCCACCATGGAGCGTCTGGAATGGTTTTACCCATTTTTTTTTTCTAAAAAAAAAGAGCTAATTTGGCGTATTCTAACACGTTATGATAATTGGGAGTACAAACCATAATTAATATCATCTGCTGTATAATTATCAATTTAACATCCCTATCAGGTGCTGAAAAGTAGGGCGTAAAACCCATTTCATTTCTAGTCGAAGCATTGACTAAAGCATATATCAAACGTAAAACATCTCGCACTGGTCAACTATTTATTAGTTTAGTTTAGTTATTTATTCCCCGACACCCCCCCCCCCCCTCCTCCCCCAAAAAAGGCCATCAAAATAAACGCTTCATCAAAGGCTATATTGTTTAAATACTCATATATCGATCGAATATGAAAATGCATTTTTACTTATATCCACTATACTATAAGGGTTAACATACGTGATTGATATCAAAACATAACGGCTATTTCGTAGATGGATATTGAAAAACCGACAGTAGCCCATACTGTTGTGGAGGAAAGCTTTCCTATGGATTATAACGACCACGACAATGGACAACTGCAAATTTTGTCTTGGCGTCATCTGCTCTTGAGCAGAACCAAACTGAAAAGATCCAGTCGAACTTCTGCCCTGTTATCCGGTTTTGCAATGGTAAGACTTTTAAGTAGAACTATAATTAACTGGGCCTTTTTTTGACAAGGCCAGTAGCAACTAAAAGGTCTAAACAGTGCATCAAGAATTGTACAGAAAAAAATTAATTATTACAACTGAAAGAAAATTTATTTTTTCATGAACGAATATTAAATTTGCCTACAGTACTTGACAGAAAAAATGCTAAAAAGTGGCTTGTGAATGAGATATTATCTCTGTATCAAACTTGTATGCTTATCTTGTATTAAAAAAAAAAAACACAATATGAGTTGTTTCTTTCATATTTATCGAAATGAAATTGTAATTCCTAATTGTATGGGTGTTTAGATTTTTGCGTGACCGCTCGTTTAATGTATTAATATTAATTTATATATCATTTTCAATATATTATATACGAATTTATGCTATAAATCTTCTCCAAATAAAGTAGTGGAAGTGAACTTTCAATTCGGATATAGAGAGCTAACATTAATAACGACAGACATCTTAAGAATGTAACAACATTTCTCTTGACCACCACATCACAACAAAACGCACCATGGTCATGGCACTATACGCCTTCATCTTTACCTTGACCTTGAAATGTGAAGCGCATATTGGCACGCCCGTCCACAATATTGCTCGTAAACACTCTAGAAGACACAACTTTTATTTAACTGATTTGACAAATCTTGGCGTGAATATTCTTTTTATCACCCAAGGATAAACCCTCTTAAAAACAGAAAAATCGAAAAAGTTTTTGCCCTTGTTCTTGAAAACGCGTTCAATTTTTCTGCTCGTAAACCAATCAAATGCCTTCTCTCACACAAAATCGCAGCTTTGGAGAAGACAGGGATTTGATTGGTTAAATAAAAGGTCATCAGGTTAGGTCAAAAGGTTACTAGGACGAATGTTCAAGAGGCCCGTCTTTCGACACTGATCAAAAATTTAAGTTAATATAAAACGGAACGAAAGTTTGGCACAACTTTTCTGAAAAGTGATTCAAGTAGACGTTAATATGGTGATCTATTTTGGCTATATTTGGTCATAGGCCTATAGCATATTAAACCTCAAATTAATTAAACTTATCTGTTCTTTTTGCAGATGGCTATTGTTGAATTAGAGTTAGATGATGATACCGAAGTACCAGATAATTTATTGATATGCTTTGGAGTGTGTACAACTTTATTGGTGTTTGTCCATCTCTTGGCTTTATTGATAAGTACATGTATACTGCCATATATAGAAGCTGTGAGTGGTACACACGATATATCTATGGTTCACGACTCTCCACATGAAAGCATGAAATGGTGTGTTGAGCTAGCATGGATAAGTTCCACTGGTATTGGAATTATTCTATTTTTGGCACAACTTGGATTACTGGTATGGGTGAAGTTCTATTGTTTAAGTATAAATACAGCCATTGCATCAACGTGTATAGTCATTCCAGGAGCCATTATGTTTGTTGCCTTTGCTTTACTCTTTTATAAATCTCTGATGAAACACAAAAATACAAGACATTCTGAAGGACTGAAAGAGTTGGAAGATGAGCTAAGAGCAATATATGTGTATAATAATAAAAAACTGTTAGATTCCTCTCAGAGTCTGTCTGATAATTGTTAAATAAAATATACTATAATGTAGATAATATATTGGGGATCATGCCAGCTCTAAACTACTATACCGAAAACAGAAAACGGCAGCTTTATTTTGTTAGGCTATGAGCTGCACATGGTTTTAGAGAAGCAAGCTGCTGTTATTGATAACATTCTTAAAAATATTTGTCATACATGTATTTATTACTATTTCAGTGGTTGAAACCAATGACTTTTTGTTTTATTCATGGAAACACGAGCTAGCTCCAATCAAGCTTCACAATCTATTACAAACTGTGTCTAATACTTTGACTGCAATAGGCATCTTTCTTGTATAAGGGAACTATGTAAATACAGAGTTTTGATTGGACTGTATCACATATTTCCATGATACAAGAAAGACAGCTATTGCAGTGAAGGCACAGTTTATTAAAGTTTGACATTGTGAAGATAGCTCCAACAAAGCTTTTTTATTTTAAAGAGCAATGTTTTATATTAATCAGTTTATCTGACATGTCCTTTCAAATCTTGCTGTTTAGCAGCTGCTTTTTTTTTCATCTGTTGTAATCTTTTATCAGCTACTAAGGCATTCATAGAACTAGTCGCACTGATAGTGGAGCTTTTACTAGATGAACTGCTTGAGGACTTCTCTGAGCTCGATGAGGACTTCTCTGAGCTTGATGAGGACTTCTCAGTTGACGACTTCTCTCCAGAACTCTTAGAGGGCTTCTCTCCTGAAGATTTGGAAACTTTTTCACTAGAACTCGAAGATGACTTTTCCACACTGCTACTAGATGACTTTTCACTAGATTTTGAGGATGATGACTTGCTTGATTTTGAGCTCGAGCTGGAACTTGTTTTTGAAGAGGAGCTTGATTTTGATGCTTCTGATTTTGAAGAGCTACTTTTGGTTAAATCTGTCTTCAAAGCAGCAAAAGCTTTGAATGACTCAGCTGATTTGGCCACTGTTTTAGCAGGATCTGTTGTTTTGGATAAATTGGCAGCCAGACTTGCTAGTCCACTCAATGGTTTGGAACTTTCATTCTTACTAGACTCCTTACTTGAAGGCTACAAAATACAAAATGGTGGAATGCAATGTCATAAAACTTTTTTGATCAAAAATTAATTTTAGAATTGAAAAATCTTCAGAAGTACTAGAACTCAAAATGAAATCAGATAATAATTGTAAACTAAATTACCTTAGGTTCCTTTGTTCTTATGAAAGCCACAGGCTGTTCTGAGTCAGATTTAGAAGAAGATTTTGATGGTGCTGTAGACTGTTTAGCTGGTGCAACAGATGGTGGTGTCTTAGCTTTAGTGGGCTGCACAACCTGGAAATAAAGATACAAAATGCTGGGCTCCTATTTCTTTCTATTTTACCTTTCTTGTAGGTACAATTCATAACAAAAAAATATAACTAGCAACTAGAATTTGATAAAAAAAAAAAATAAAAATAAACAAGGAGATTTTTTCATCCTACTTCTCTAAACATTATACCACTCTGCCACTGGTTTTGTCAACTTTCCATTTTCATGGAAAAAGCTAATTAAAATAAGATAAAGGCTGGTGACATTATTACACAGTCCTTTTGTGAAATCTTACCATTTTGGTTAATTTCTTAGCACACCTGTAACAATACCAAACAAATCTTGGATCTGTAACATCTTGATCTAATACTGGTGGTCTGTGACATTCCTAGACAAAAAAATACATAGAAATATTAAAACAGATCTTGAAACATGTTGCTACTCAGAGTTTCACACTATGCAATCTTCAGACAACTGACCTATTTAAGCCTGTTTAATTTATAGCATACGTGATAATGATATAGTTCTAGATAGCACCGGAAGTGGCATCACAAATCCTTCTTGTCTATAGATAGGATGGAACCTTCTGGCAAAGCAATCCACAATCTAACTGGAGCAAAAGGGATGATGTTCATGAACCCTGAGATAACTTAGATGTGTGTTTCAGGGACAGAGATTGATGTTCCAAGGATCATTCAACGTTATTCTTCTATCATATTGCAACATGATTATAAATATATTAAAACTAACAAAAACTTCACCTATGGTGACCTACCTGGTGATATAAATTATGACATTCTTGACATTCTACTAATTGATTTTTAGATGACACATCAAATTGTCTGAAAATAGAATTTAATAAACTATATATATGGAAATAAAATGGTTTAAAAGAGGTTTATTGGCCATGTTTTGTGAAGTGAAGGTATGGTGGAAGCTTATTGCCTCTAATAGGAGAAATCAGCTTAGCAATGATACAATAAAATTAGAACACATGCATGACTTGATCAGGACAATTGGTAGGACAAACCACTCTTTCAACTGTAATTGTTGTGCATCATGTGATACGCATACCATCTCTATGACATCATGGCCAATCTCTTCTATTAAACAGTTTGATTTGAGGCAAGAAGAAGCAAGAAGTATCTCCATTATATATATACAAATTTTGTCAATACATAAATTTGCATTTTAACTGATCAATTTTCAGAATCTCTTTTCAGAATTAGAATAGAACAATCGGTTCTCCTAAAATTGAGAAAAACATACTGTGGTCACTTCCTGGACTCATTATTTGTATAAAGAATGTCACTTTATTAGAGTCAACAGAAAGATAAAAACCATTTGACAAACCTGCAAACTACACAAGAGATTCCTAAATCAAAGGCAAAGTCATCTGCATCCATTCCTCCCTTATTTTCATCTTCATCAGTCTCTGTATCATAATCTTCTTTCTTCTCTGACTCTGCTGGATTCTCTTTCTTCTCAGCATCTGCATCTTTTTCTTTCTTTTCTAGCCCTGCTTCCTTTTCCTTTTCTTTCTTGGCTTTAGCAGCTTTCTCAGCTTGTCTTACTTTATCTTTCTCCTTTCTTTCCTTGTCTTTCTTTTCCTTTTCTCTTTGTTCTTTCTCTTTTCTTTGTTTTTCTTTCTCTTTATCTTTTGATTTGTCATCTTTGTCTTGTCTTGAGGGAGAGTCATGTCTTGATTTTTTGGCATCTGTTGGTTCACTAAGAGAACTTATATCTTGCCTTAGCTTCAAGAAAGAAGATAATTAAACAATATTTGATTTGTATTATGCCATTTTACTAAATTATTAAGGGGAGGGTTAAGTTAAGTAACAGTTAAGGCATTACATGAAAGTGCCTAAATATTTGCCTCACTAGCTAAAGTGGATTAATATTGGCCATGTTGAGAAAAATAATGACATCAGATAAGGATATTGTAGCATTTCTTTCAATATATTAAAAACCAACTTAGAAATAGTAACACAAATACCTTTTCTAAGTTTTTCTTTTCAGTTTCTCTCTTTTTAGCCAAGTCATCTTGATCTGTTGATGATTTAGAAGATCTGCTGCTAGATGATTCACTGGACTGAAACAATAAATCACACCATTGTCTGTAATTTCATGGGGCCTGAATTTGCATATTAGCTGTACCAGGAAATCCCCTCAAATTAAGCAAACCCTCATGAAAATCAATGATATCACAACATAAGTAAAAAATTGCTGTGGAAAAGATTAAAATCTTTAACAGTTTTAACAGTTCTCCATAGAAGGAGATGAAGATACAACATTAAAAGAAATAGCTAAATCATAGAAGTACCTTTCCAGTTTTCTTCTTCTGTAAAGCATCATCTAACATTGATTTCAACTGGGCAGCTGAATCTTTTTGGTTAGATCTTAAAAGTTTTAAAGCTTTCACAAAGATTGGGTCTAACTCTAAAGCTGACATTTTTTTTTATAGCTTTCCCTGACTATGTCAAACCTGAAAAACATTTGAAACTTTTAAAACCTACATACATATTTATGTATCATAAGTGTGTATTCTATAAACGGGCATTTGATGGCTTGTAAACTGTATCATCATAACTGGTTACACACTTAGGCACTTTTTTCTAAGTACATGTAGTACTATACTTAATAAGGCTAATAATAATACTGGGTAATGCTATATACCTTGACAACCCTAAGAACCTTTGAACCATTTATTGTTATATAGATTAAACCTACTTAGATAATTAGTGCCTGTCTACACACATTACTATAGACTACTGAGACTGAGTACAGTATCTATCTAAACAACCACCGTACCATACAATATCATACCATACTATAGCCTATCATACATATTTTGGTAGGCTAATGCCAACCCAACACTCCAGCAGTGGATTTAAAAATAATTTCAAATAATAATAATTTTCGCACTTGAAACATCAAGTTATTTCTTTCAACTTACAAAACATGAAATAATTTTATGATTTTCAAGTCTCTTTTCTTTATCTTTGTTTTTATTAATCTACTTTTAGTTTCCGTTTTATTGACTTCCGTTCAGATAAAAGCTATCTCCCTTGAATTTAATATTTAGGGACCTTCTGTAAATTTTAATTGTGGCTGAATCAAGTGAATAAAATGTGAATTGTGATCGGATGAACTTTACTAGATTTCGTTTTTTTTTTCTTTTTTAGACCGTAGATAAGAAATATGTAATATCAAATTTAAACTTTTATACATTTAAGGTCGTCGTGACCCTTTACATGGTTACTATTTATAGATATTTTTTTGCGAGATTGTGGAGATTTGGCGAGATTTCCAGCAAAATGGCGTCTCGTAGCCATGTGGATGTCAGTGAAAGAAGATTGAGGCCTGTTTATGGTACCTATTTGTCCACTAATGTCAATGAAATTTGGTCCTGATCAACACATTACCTTACTTTATGTCTGCACCTCATATCAGTGGGCCAGACTATATAAGGACATAAGCCAGAGCCAAAATCTTACGGGCCGTCATGTGCTCAGGGATTTTGACTTTTTGTTTGGCACCCTGCCTGTCAGTGTCATGTACTTACTACCCACTGTCTTGTTCTATAATGTTAGATGTATGTCATGTAGAATATTGCCCATGTCAAGAAGAAAAATCACCTTTATCTAAATGAGCCTGTTTGGTTGGCATAATTGTTAGATTTGCATTTGAGAAAATTGAAAGAATGAAACTTGAAAGCATCAATAATGAATGAATCCTGTAGCAAACTTTTAATAACTAAACTACTGGTCAATCACAATGCATGTCTATGACAAAGTAGTTCCTTAAATTCCAGACAAACTTGACCAGATGACAAAACTTGCAAATTTTGTCATGAATGTTCTTCCTTGGACCAAATGAAGTCAAAGATCCATATTATGTTGTATTTCTTATTATAACCAAAAAGTGTCAGTATTGACAGTGTAATACTATAAAAAAAAATCCCAATCACTTGTTTTGTCAGCAATGATGTGTCTTAATAACATGATTGTTTATTGTTTATTTATAGATAATTTGGATAACGGAAACAATAAGAAAGCTGTTCAAGAAGCTGAGAAAGTGTTAAAGAAGCAGAAAGATTTCCAATGTGCAAAAGTAATTTGATGAAAATTTAGTATTTATAAAGTTAATGATAATTTTGCTTCTATCATAGCTGATCATTTGTCAATTTCAACCATTTTACCAAAACTTATAAAGTATGATATGCCAGGATCATAGGTGTTGATATTTGCAGTGGCATTGAGCTGATAGATTGAGACAGCTTCTAAGTAAGGCACTATCAGTTCAGATCGAAAGTACTCAATTGCATGCATGATATTCAAGGTGTCCGTATTTTCTATTTTAGGTGTTAAAGGCCCTAGCTCTATTGAGACTTGGAAGACAAGAAGAAAGTTCTGTTATTTTACAAGAAGTTCATTCTCAACATCCTACAGATGATGCAACATTACAGGCTATGTCTATTTGTTACAGAGAAGTCCATAAATGTAAGAGTTCAAAATATCTGAAGAAAAAAAATATCTTAGTCCAGCTTAACTTCAAGTGTATATGAAGAGCCCTTCTGACTTCTTGAAATCCTACTTGTTTTACATTTCAGTGGATATGATAGCAGATCTGTATCAAAACGCCTATAATGAGAAACCTGATAATGAAGATATATTGTCCGCATTATTTATGGCTCATGTTAGACTTGGAAACTACCAAAAACAGCAACAAACAGCTATGTTATTACATAAACTGAAACCTAATAAAAATCCTTATTATTTCTGGGCTGTGATGAGTATAGTCATGCAGGTAGTTATTTTAGTTTGATGACCTCCACTTAATCATTACACTAAGTGCAATTCACTTCATTTCAAGGAAATTTTATACTATGAAAAATGATTTTATTTTTTTTTCGCATTATTCAATAGAATTGTGGTTGAATTGATTATCAAATATATACGTAAATTTCTTTCACAATATTTGTTACACTTTATCATCAGTAAGATATTTGTGTATATGAAATATGATTAGTTTCACATCAGTTGATTTAAAATATATGTTTCTGTATTGTAGGCTCATACAGCACCAGATAAAAAGTTATCTGAGAAGATGTATTTACCATTAGCTGAAAGAATGACCAGTAAATATATTAAAGATGATAAAATAGAAGCTGAAGCAGGTACGTGTACTTAGTATATGTAAGCTGTTTTATGTAACTATGCCCTCATTGCTCACTTCCTGCATTGTATTGCCAGTGTTCAATGGCTCTACTAAGCATAATTTGAGCTGAGACAGAAAGACTCATTTCATTTGAGATTTTGCCTATTTTTGTTAAGATGGAGAATATATCATTTAAATGTTGTTTTTTTTTTTTAAAGAGGTGATGTTATATCTGATAATAATAGAATTATTAGGAAAATGGCAAGAAGCTGTGGAATTGTTAGAAGGTCCTCTTAGTCGTAAGTGAACACAAGTTGTAATTTATTATTTATTCAAAAGAGTAATGAAAAGGACATGGTTAATCAGAAAAATTCTTGATCTGCTTAAGGGCTGGCAATGACTTCCACTCATGCCTGATATTAACTTTAAACTATTGTGTGGGTTTTATGGACAAGAGTGCAATATAAGGCAATTTTGAAGAAACCTATGATATGTTAATTGGAAATGACCATTAATGTTTCTTTTAAATCAAGCTCTATTTATTTTTCAGAAAAGTTTGTTAGTGAATTCAATTTTAAAGATACCAAACTTGGAGAGCTTTATAAGAAGTTAGAAAACTGGTCCAAGGCTAACATTGTCTATAAAAGGTTATTGAAAAATAGGTAGGAACATTTTGATGTTCTATCACGAAAATACCAGATGAATAAAGTGGACACTCTGAAAGGAATGTAGCTTGTGACATTGCCATGGCATATAAACCATTCAGTCATATACAATAGTGATGTTATATTTTCATTAAGTTTTATGGATTAACATAAATCACATAAGTAATAATCTGAAATTGGAATGGTGATAACAAAAGAGATCTCTGAAGCATATACTTGAAAACCTCTTTTAAGTCTCTGGAATACCTGGTATAGTCTATCAGAATTCATCATTGTCTTAAAAGAAGTGGAATGGACAAATAGTCAGCACTGAATGTATTTAATGAAAATGATCATTTTCGAACCTTCTCAATGAATATTTTTCAGTCCAGATCATTGGCAGTATTGGTTAGAATATTTAAATTCAGCTATATTACTTATACAGTCTTCAGATTCACATAAACAGAATGGGTATAATGATTTGTATTAAATTATGTTTTTTAGTGTAACAATCTTTTGAGAGGTTCTGTAGCACAGTTAATAGAGCATTGGAAACTATACATGACGTCATTTGCTTTATGTTGAACAAATGGTAGTTGCTGATATTGATCATCATTTCTTCATTATTCCAGCCAACCAGTTGTGTATGCGAACTGATTTTTTTTTTGTGCAATTTGTAACTCTCTAGTCTAAAACTATCTTCATAATGTCAATTTTATTGTGATATTAAACTTCTATCTTGATTGTAATAGCCACTATTCTTATATCTTGGAATGTAGCTATTTGATCGGATTGTATGCCAGCAAATACAGCCAAACAGAGCCCTTGGCAAAAAGATCTGTAACCATTATGGCTATGTGTTCACAGGCTTTCTGTCAAGCCTTTGATTGGCTGTATACAATAGCATACAATTCAATCAAATCACTCCATTTCATAAATTTCCAAACTTTCATGATACAAGATAAATGGCTATTTCAGTCAAGGTATAAGACTATATACGTGGTAAATCCTGACCCAAATTCTCTGAATGGTTGCTTTGATGTTTGTTTACAGAACAACAGAGATAGAAGTTGAAAGTGCTGATGATACAGTAGAGAAGATACTAGAGTTAATTAATGAGTTATTGTCTAAAGGTTGTTCACCTGGTATATATAATAGAGGACCATTCTTAGCTAAAATACAGTTAATTATATTATTAGAAAAATCAGATGCTGAAAAAAGTAAAGATATTGGTATGTTGATTTTTTTCCTGTTCTTTGAGATAAAGTGCCACAAGATAAGCCAATCTTTAGTTTACTGCTTGAGGATTAAGTCCACATATTGAGGATCTTTATCGAGTGCTGATGTCATATGAAATGAGTTGCCCGATTTTTAATATTTTCTTGAGCCATGGCGCCATTAACCAACTTATTCCATTCAAACTTTCTCTGACTAATTTTTCTTACATTTATTTGTAGGCTCTGTTGCAGGTTTGTTAGTGCAATATTTTGAGAAGTTTGGTGATCGGTCTTGTTGTTTTGGTGATTTTACATTATTTCTGGATAAATTAACAGATTCCCAGAAACTTCAAGTAAGTTTATTGATATGTTATGATTTGTTCATAAAAGGCCCCTTTCTCAACCAAAACATTTTTTATTAAACTGCAAGTACACCAAATGTTTGTTAGTTAGTAAATCTCAACAATTGATAGCTGATGAGTGAAGGGTTGTGCATCCAAATTTTACAATTTGTTTGGTAACATCAAAAATTTGTTGAATAAGTAAATTTTTCAATTTTGTCAATCAACACAGCTGGGTAGGAATAACTTGTGAAAGATTATTGCTCTGATGTTTATCCTTGGAACAAGAAAAACCTACGACAAACTGTGATCCTATGTATTTTTATTTTTTAGGTATTTAACAGTATTAATGAATCAATTTTTGAAAAACCAGAAACCAAAGTGTATGCAGATAACGTAAGTATTAATTTGATAGCACGGCAAGTTACACTTACATTCAAACTGAATTATTATTTGATGGGTCTACTAATAATAATTAGCTGATATGGTCCATTGTCCACATTCAAGTTGTGAAATTAATTGTCAAAATTTTCAGATGTTTGAAATGATTCAGATTTATGGACAATTCACTATAAAAATTAGTGCCAAATTTCATATCATTTTTGACATTGAAACCTACGTTTCATTATATTAACAATAAGATGTTCATATTTTTATAGGTAAAACTACTACAGAGACATCTAATAGTTTTACAAGTTGAAAGATATTTAGGTTATTTACATCCATTATCTATAGAAGATAAACTAAGTAGAGTACAAGATTTAATAGATAGATATAGACAAGGCTTACAATTTGGTAGGTTCAACTTCATACTCATGTCAGAGGTACATGGGGAGCCGCAGTGGCTCAGTCAGTTAGACGTTTGCTCTCTTAGTTCAAGGGTTTGAGGCTTGCACCTATGCTTCCACATTTGGATTCTTAAGCCTAGCAGTTTTCCTCCCCATTAAGTCAGTTTGTCCCTTATTTACACCCTCAGTTCTTAGAGGATGGTGCTGCCACTATATGCATCTCAGGATCTTACAATTTGATCATTTGCACATTCCAGGTGTTAGTTTTTAGAAGTAAGCATGATGGTTGGGTGTATTTAGTCAATTTCCATACTTTTTCCATACTAATTAGATTATGATAAGTGACTAATATGATATTTCTATATATTACAGGTGATAAACTACTCTCAACTGATTTACAATATAGTGATAATTATTTAATACTAGCTGTGCATTTATTAGTAGATTTATATACACAAACTGGTAGGAATTATTTATTATTTTACATCTGTGAGACTCCTGCTTGCTAATCTGAGATTCCAAGGCTTGGATCTATCGTAGACTGAGATAGTCTCTTGAGATTTTTCAATTGGGATTTTACCTGACAGAGATGAGAAGCTGACATGAAAAAAGCTTCTTGTTTTTTGTTTGACACAAAAACAGAAGCCATGTGTGCTTCAGGCTGTGTTTGTATGAACTCTTAACAATTGGAAATCAAAAAAGGGATGGCTACTGTCTCAGTCCTTGAGTCCATCAGTTTAATCTGAATTAAATCCATAAAATTTGATATATGTATTTTCTGCAGGTATGGCTGGGATCTGAATTTTGCAATCGATACCCAGACCTATCTGAAGGAACCCAAATAATATGGTCGTTCAATTTTATAGGTAAAGATGACTATATATGGCAAGCATGTATACAGCTAGAACAATGTATTAAAAACAGTCCATCTAATTTTCAAGCTAAATTAATTCTGTTACGTTTATATTGTACAATGGGTATGTAGAATTCATAAGGTTCCTGATTTTGAAACTCTACGCCTGGTTTCCCCCTTTCAGGGATGCATGTTAGGGCCGTTATGTTAAAAGTGTCTAATCCTTTAAACCATAGGCTCCATGTGCAATGTTACACATGTACACTCTCTCGACTTGGATGCCTCTGTCCTGGCAAGATTTCCCTAATTGCTCACTGCATGGTGTTTCTCATTCTTATTCATTTCAGTAAATTGAGCCATGATCTGTTTTTTTCTGAGAATTTCACTGAACTTATTCTCTCCCAAATTGGTCATATTGAATCATTTGCTTAGATTTGGATATTATTATTAATGTAGGTGCTTTTGGACCATGTCCAGCTCTGTATGATAGTATAGAAGTTAAACATATAATGAATGATTCTTTAGGGTAAGTAAACACTAAATAGAAGCCATAATTTAGGCATTTCCGTGCATTTTAGATATTGAATATTATTCACCATCAGGATGCTGCAAGTCAGAGAAGCTGAAGAGGCAAAAGTGTCGTTTGGAAGGACAATAATCCCATACCCTCTGTGCAGCAGTTGGTGCACATTGAAGATCCTTGATTGTAAGAAATGGAAAACGAGTAGGCTTATGTTGCTGTACTGATGGAATTTCCTTTATTGCACACTGCATGCCTTTATTGATCATAGAAATCTGCAGCAAACACATAAGATGTTTAACTTTATTTCAAGTCAGCATCATTGTTCTTTACATTTTAATGTAATGATTTATTTCAGTCATATTGTGTTTAATCATGTTGGTAGACTAGGTCATTTTGTATCAGCTTGTGCTAGATATGGTTCTATGTTACGATTTTTTACTGTTAATCATAAAGAAGTAAGGTTGTTTCATTACTTTCACTGTTAAATTAGTGCTTAAAACATCAATTGTAGAGCGATAAGAAATATTAAAACAGAACCTGAAACATGGTGTTACTCAGAGTTTCATGCTGTGCGATCATCAGAGATATGAAAACAAATACTACTTGTAAAACCTCAATAGGGACGCAGGCCGAAATATGTCAGAGTTCTATTTTAATCTTAAACAAATTTAAGTACAGGTTGTTTGCTTACATTTTATTGGAAAGAGATATCTAAATTGGGTAATAGTCTTTAAAATATTTGCTGCTGATAGAGCTCATGTTGAACTATCCATGACACAGTATTAAACATCCTGGAAATCAGACTCTGATCCATACTTAACCTTGTTGTTTTCAGACGACAGATTACCTCATATCTTCCTATAAATATGGCTCTTTTAGTAAGGTAAGTTGAATTACTGTACTTATTGATAATGATACCTTCCGATTTTTCAACCTGGTTTTCCCCTGTCCGTGATGGAGGTTGGAGGAACTTACATATGGAAAAACGTTGAGTCATTCTGATGGGATGTTTATGGACCTGTGCACGTTAAAAATCCTTAGACTGTTGGAAATCAAAAAAGAGAAGACAAATATGGCTGTCCTGACAAAATTTCCCTTATTGCACACATCATGGCATTCCCATCTTTAGTAGGAGTTGGACGTAAAACTCCATTCATTTCATTTACTGTATTTGATAGACAAAAAATAATGTGAGTCTTATCACAAACACAAGGCAATATTATGGTTTAAGCACACTTCTTTAATAGGTATTAAACACTTAACATTTCAACACAACTTATTATTAGATAGAAATGCAATAAAATTTGATCTTCAAGGAACTTGCCGAAATTACTGTGAAAAAGATCAAATTTTATATTTGTAGTTATAATTATTTATATTACAGATATATGAATTTGTTAAGTTTCGAGAAAGGTTACAGAACTCAATACAGTTTGCCAGTGCTACAGCAGAACGTTTATTACTTGATCTCATCTTAGAAACAACTAGGTAAGAAAACTTTAATCTAAATTATATTATAAAATAAACCAGCCTACAAACTGTAAAAAGCCTTTCATTCATACACTTGTCATGAAGTGTTGTATTGATTTTTGGTTTTCTGCTAAATCAATCTTGACTTAAAGGAAGAGTTATGATTTTTTAATTTCAGTCATCCTGTTACAGAACAAATGATAAATTATATGGAAATTAATCCTGTTCAAGGTAATCAGTGGAAACTTTTTAGATTTTATTCATATTATTGAGTTCAGATACACTAGAAAATATTGAAATTGAAATATTATAATCAAGTTTTGTTAAAAGATATTTAAGGGATTGTGGTTCTTGCAATTCCACTAAAACTGACTCGTTTTAAGTCACTAGAGGGGGAATTGCATAATTAATAGTAGCTTCCAGTAGCTCCCCTCAAGTGACATTGAAAATGGGTTAGTTTTAGTGAAATCGTAAGAGGCACAGACGTTGAAATGAAAATTGGAATGGTGCAAATTGAGGCTATCCGTGTCCCCTATACACATACAAAATTTAGAAAACCTCTTTAAAATCCCTTTTTTTTTTTGCTATTTTTGTTGTGAGATTTTTCTCTTCAATTATAACAATGATAATAATTTCTGTCACATTTTAGATAAAACTAATTTTGAAGAATTAAGAGATAATCGTGACTATAAAGTTATGCTCAATTGGGATGCTCCATCCATGTAAGTTTCTAAATGTCTATCCACACAAAAAAACACACAGGACCTTTCCCCCTGACAAACATGAATATTTGAGGGGCTCACATTGAGAAAGTTTTGTGTTTCTGTTGGATTAATAAACCCAGGCAAACTATGTGCAACAGGCGATCAATAATCTAACAAACTTTCTCTTAAAAGTTGTGTCCAGATGAGTTTTGATGAACCAACAGCTTCAGCATAATGTATGCTAACCAATCAACGACACTGTTAAGTGGATGGACAATGCAACTACAAAGTTGACATTTTAGGGTTTCAGATTTCCTTTAACTTTTTTTATTTTTTTTATTAAATCACCCTCAGAAGAACACTAGATGAATTTGAATTGAAAGTAGAGCTTTTTCATGTTTTCTTTGTTTGTTACAGATGTAATGTTGAGGAGTTACAAAGTAAATCATTTGAAGAAGAAAAGTGTTGGTTAAAATTGCGGAATTATTTGTTAAGAATGTTGGCAGCTGCTGTGATAATAGGAGAAAATAGTGACACATCAAATTGTCTCATGAAAAATGGTGTGTCAGAAAATGACAAGCCACCCATGAGCCAAACCTTACAAGAATTATCAGCAAATATAGAAAATTTTATTGAAGATTGTGTTGTATATAAAGAACAATATCAGGTACTCTTTCTTACTTTAAAATATTCTGATATTATTTAGTTTTCTTGGCTTTGGGACTGTAAATTTCTAGATTCCTATTTTTTCCATATTTTGTTTGTGACTTGTTCAAATTTTTAAAAAGTAAACATGATTTCTTTATTTTGTTTTATACCAGTTTTCTTGTCTTATTGTTTTCATACCTCCATTTTTATCAAATTTCAATATTTTTAAGCCCCTTCCTAATGGCAGTTCCAGGGTTTATATATCATGGAAACTGAAAATCAGGGCTAGCCCCCAAAAAATGCACAAAATTGATAACAATATTTGATGGATGACAAAAATCAATTTCAAATGTGCACCATGGCAACAATCTTTCCTGGATTATCCATACCTATAAGGTCACTGGAATTCTGCATACTGACTTAAATTCAAACTTATGAACACAATTTTCCTGTTTCAACTACGAGATATGAAGGTCATTATGAAATGGCACATAAACTATGATTTCTGATATATTATATTCTTCTAGGTACCTTATGTGCTCCAAGCTCCGTTTAGAACTCGACTGTCTTACTACCTCATCAACGAACATCATAAAGTTTTAACTGAATTGGTAGAAACTATTCTCTATGTACATAAATTAAATGTAGATAATCTCGGTAAGAGTTAAATTATCTAGATTGACCCACTGTTATAATATGGTCTATCATGATACAATATTGAGGTCTTAAGGTTTAAAGTCTAAGAGTTATCTCCCTTAACTAGATGTTACGCCTGAAGATGGAGGTGATAATGTCACTGAGTGTGTGATTAGCTTTAAGTCCAAGCCATTCCTAATGATCACAACTCTTTGGAATTTTTAAATTTTGACAACTGTGCTTTTGACACGTGATCATGATTGTATGATGAAATATCCAAAGACTCTTGCTTAGTCCAGACCTTTGAACATATTTTTTATAATGCAGATACAATTGAAGCTGAAGAGGAAAGAATCAAGTCAACAATTCCTAATTTGGTTGCAGGTATTTGTTAATTTAACACATTCTTTCTCATTATACGCTTTTCAGAGCCGCGGTGGCTCAGTGAGTTAGACGCGTGCTCGCTAACCTGAAGGTCCAGGGTTCAATCCCGGCATAGGTCGAGATTTTTCATCCCGGTTTCCCCCTGTAAGTGATGCAGGTACGAGGGGCTGGCATGGAAAAAGCGTCTAGTCATTTGGATGGGACAATAAACCAAGGCCCCGTGTGCTACAGGCTGTGCACGTTAAAGATCCCTTGGCAGTTGGAAATCGAAAAAGAGCAGGCTAATGCCGCTCTCCTGGCAAAATTTCCCTCATTTTGCACCTTGCATGGCGTTGCCCGTCTTCATTAGCCCACATGGAGCAGAAAATTAGGACGTAAAACTCCATTCATTTCATTTTTATATACGCTTGAGCTTGTCCGTGCAAGCTACCTTATTTTATACGCCCATATGAAATGGGGTGGCGTATATTGGCAACACACAAGGCTGTCCGCCTGTCCACAGATAAACGCTCTAGAAGGCACAATATTCGACAGTTTGTCATCACCCTGGGATGAACCCTAGCGCAAATAAAAAAAAATCAATGCGTCCGCTCACTGTTACAATTCTACTAAAACTAAGCCTAGTATGACTTCACTTTCACAATTCTACTAAAACTAAGCCTAGTATGACTTCACTGTTACAATTCTACTAAAACTAAGCCTAGTATGACTTCACTGTTACAATTCTACTAAAACTAAGCCTAGTATGACTTCACTGTTACAATTCTACTAAAACTAAGCCTAGTATGACTTCACTGTTCACAATTCTACTAAAACTAAGCCTAGTATGACTTCACTGTTCACAATTCTACTAAAACTAAGCCTAGTATGAAGTCACTGTTACAATTCTACTAAAATTAAGCGTAGTATGACATCACTTTTACAATTCTACTAAAACAACATAGTATGAGGTCACTGCTAATAATATTTAAGGGCTTTTGCAATATTGATGACAAACTCTAGAGAAAAAGTTCAATTTAAATAATAATGATATTTGTATTTCAGCCTTAGTAAATACTGTAGAAATATCAGACAATGGCTTTACTAATATCAATTCAGCTGTATTAGAAAATTTAGTTCTATGTGCAGAGGTATGTTTTTTTTTGCTAATTTATATGCTTTTTAAACTCCGCTCAAAAGAAAAATTGCTGAATTGTTTGCGGTTCTCAGAATTCTTATTTTAAACGATGATTACAACATCCAATATAGGATTAAACTTAAAGCTGAAAATGTTTGATCAAATTAAAAAAGATTTCTAGATAGTACTAGTAGTTTAGTTTTCTTAATTTTCATTTCAGACCTTCTCTTTTATGGTGATATTAGTTGGTGTGTGCAATAAATTTTTGAAACCTCTGAAAACAACTTTATCCAAAAAATTGAAGAAAAAGAAAGGTCCAGCAATTGAATTGGTATGTTACTCCCTTTGTTCAGGCATGATTTAAAATCTGCAATAAAAAAAAGAAATAGGTTTTCAGGAATCTGTCTTCGACCTGGAGCCTGGCCAAACCCTTATCAGTAGCCTGGATTACCTGTACCCTTTAATAGTTGGGTGGGCTGGAATAATGAGGAAAGATAGCTTTTTAATTTCTCGCTGATCGAGATTAGAATTCACAACCACCATTGTTTTAACACAATGATGAAGTCATAGAATTCAAAGAGCTTTAAGGATTTTAGCAGCAGTAACATAATATTTATCAGATTATAGTTATATATAGTTATTTATAGCATTTGATGTTTTTTCAGCCTCCAACATTTGAGAATTACAATGAACTATTAAAATGTTTAGAGAAAGGAGTAGCATGTTTACATTTAGCTTGTAAACAAATCAACCCCGGATTTCTCGAGTTAGACTTATCTAAGCTCAGTTTAGCTGAACCACTTACACAACATGAGGTAGGTGTTTGTAGATAATTTGGCAAAAACTGACATTACTGTTTACAAGGATCCAATGAAAGCAGTCTTCCAGTGTATTAAAATGGCTGAAGATCTGTGAACTTCCTTGTATTGTAAAGAGGTTCTCAAACCCATTTCACTCTGTCAGTGATGATGCAGGTCAGAGGAGCTGATAAACAAAATCATTTGAGTACCACCACACCTAAAGGCTGTGCATGTTTACAATTCCTTAACAGTTGGAAATCAAAAAAGAGTTGTCCCATATCATGGTATTGCTCATTTTCATTATCCAAATTGGACAAGAAATATAGGATACAAAACTCAAAACCATTTCTTTCAGATGCTGGATTTTTTAAATTGCCAAGTATGAATTCTACTAATTCTAAATCGTTGCATTCACAAACTTCTGTGTTACAAGAATAGTGGCTATTGCTATTTTAATATCCTGACATGGTAAACATTGTAATTACTATACTTGATTCTTGATTCCTCAGTCCTCTCGTGTAATTATATTTGAGAATTTCTGATTTCTGTTGTATATTTAGGATGATGTGACCTATGAAAAAGAAATGTGGAAGAAAGTAGAGAAAAGTTATGAAGAATCAGCAAGAGAAATCTCAGAACTACTGCATAATAAATTACTCTATATTCATACTTTAAAATTATGAAAATGGACACTGTAGGCTCTTAACCATTCATTTAACGGCAAATTGAGACGCGAAAAAAGATGTTTTTCAAGATTTTACTTAGATGTATGCCAGGGCTGTTGATTTAAGAAGTTCCCAACAAGACATTTGATTTAAACCTGTCAAGAATCAGGATCAAGAACACATGAAAATGCAATGAATATAGCACATTTGCATTGAAAGTGTCCTAAAAATCTAAATTGCAGTCAGTCATTGTGGAGGTTCAATCCGACATAACTGGCAAATTCAATGAATCAACAGCCCCATTGTATGCCATTTGCCATCCATGATCGTTATTGAACTATTGTTCTATGTTATTACAATATCCCACCATGAAATGTTCTATTCAATGATTGAATGTGTTAAGAATTTTCTCAGACAACTATCTACTGAACACGATTTAAAGAAGATTGTTGACAGATCATGGCTGACATTTGAAAACAGTTGAAACAAAAATATTTGGATCAGCATTTTATTAGATTGATTGAATACTGTAATGTTTGCTTAGAAATATATTGAGAAGGTAAAATCTATTCTTTTGTAGGTTATTTTGTTACTCAATCAAATCAAATCAATTTTTTTCGTAAAAATAACATCCTAATTTCTGTTCAGATTGTACAACTTCATCTTATTTGGTTATACTGCGTGATTTGCACTTACATTAGACAAGACAATTTACTGTTAGAATTAAAATGAATTTGCACAAATGAAATGAAAATAGTTGTCCCATCTTCACAATGTCAAGCTATTACAAACTTTGAACTTATACTTTGACCGCAATAGCCACTATTCTTGCCAGGGAATATAAACTTCCTTGATACTAGAAAAAGGTGGCTTATGCAGTCAAGGTATACGTTTGTAATAGCTTGATATTGTGAAGATGTAGTTGTCCATGATACATAATTTGAAAGAATGGTTTGAAGTTGTGTTCTGGTTTGAGTTTGTGATATTTTTATACTTGTATGTATGTATGTGTGTGTGTGTTTTTGTATAATATTTATTGTATAAATTATAAATAATTCAAGTGTGTGAAACCTCCATAACATTTTATACATCCACTGGCAGTTGTTTCTGATTACATCACAGATCTCAAGTTCAATTGTTGATTGTCCTCACCAACACCAGTGAGATTATTAATCACCTGCAACCCTTTTCAAGATGAAAATCATACTTTAATTTCATCCATAATTAAATTAATTTGTGAAGATGAATGAGAAAATTTGTTGTGTTATGGACTGAGAATTTCCCAAAGGTTGGTATTTTTATCTACCCAAATACAATCTAAAAAGTTAATATTAATATAATTGGTGGAATCTGATTCTGTGAACATTGTAGACAGACAGTAGAAGATTGTCCTTCCACAAAATTTAAAGGGATAGGTCCTTCATCATTTTCACCAATTGTACTGTAGTCAAAGAAACGAAAATTTCTCATCTTAGCTAATCACTAATGTGTTTGCTGCTTACTGTCGAAATTTGATCCTTCAAATCCACGTATGTCCAGAATGATATAAATCAACAGTTAAATAGACGACTTGCCTTTTCTTGAGACACTGTGATAGGTAAGACATATTGTCGAGATACGAAGTCAAATTCTTCTTTTGAGGTAATTTTGAAGAAATAATGATTTTCATACATTTCTAGTACTTCTGAAGACTAATTACATACATTAAATACTCAAATCAACACTCCAAATTGGTGAAACTATCCCTTTAAGTTCTGCTTGACTATTATTTATAATCTAATTATGTATTTTATAAATAAGATTGTAATATATTGTATATGACATTTGTGATGTGCTGCCAGTTTTCTAGAAAAATAAATCAAATTGTGCTACATTATATTTGTTTCATGTCAATTATTTGTGAATGTATGTCAGTGATGTTGTAAAAGTTATCAACCCATAAGGTGGTCATAATTAGTCAGGGTTATAATCCCAAGTCTAGGTATTAAGAGGGGAAAGCACTGGCACAGGCATCAGAATTTTTCTTACCTTGAGCAGGATTCGAACCCACAACACCTAATATTGCCGAGCAGATTCACTACCACAAAAAGACAGTGTTCTAACCGAGCCTTAGAGTGAAGTATTGACACAGTTTGAAAGTTGTTAACCCCTTCAAGGAGATATTCATTACAGCCTGGCTAAGATTTTTGTCATTCTGTTTCAGTCGTTTTCTGGCCAAGTCCATGTATGACAAACAACTTAAAGTTTATATGTGGAAAGCAGCCTGATTATCAAAACATGATCTATGCAATAGATATATCAAAGCCTGTAATTTGACCATGCCACTTACAAAAGTAATCTATTCCTTATACAAATAATAATATCTTGCTTTAGACAAGTTAGAACAGACAAACTAGTATAAAGATGACTGTATTTTTTTAATACTGTGCTATACTCACACATGGCACAAAGCCTATATTAACAAATATAATATATGAAACAAAGTAATAATTAAGCACTATCAAAATCATGGATGCTAATAAAAGATCACTACCAAAATATTCCAAATCTTTTATATTTCTGATCTTAATGTGCCCAGAATACAGATAACTACTGACTAAATATTTAACAAATGCAAAGCCAAATTTCTTATTTCTTTTGCAAGATATACAATAACCAGTTATGACCAAAATTATTCAGTTCACATAGTTCTAAGTGGAATGTCTATCTCAATTTTACACAAGTAGCATAATTTCCTATTTTTTTGACAATTTCACCAATTTCAGTGAAATTCCAATTTTTTTGGAAAAGGTCCAATGTGGACTGTCATTTGTCATCTAAACATCTAAAATTCATAATGCTTGCTAAATTTCATTCCACACAAAACAAAACAGTAAATAAATCAAAGTATAGATTAAATGTTTGAAACATGACAACATAATTCTTATGTCCACAGTCATGTTTTTATGCTGTTTCTACAGTCAACCATAACAGAAACTGGTGTTCAGTAAGGATTGTGATAAAAATCTACACAACCAAGCAGCAATAATATACAAACATGTTCCACTGAAGCATTTATATTAAAAAAGCAGTTTAGTTACTAAAGTAACCATACAAAGCGTTCAGTACTGAAAAAAGTATGAAGTGTTCAGTACTACAAAAAGTGTTCAGTACTACAAAAAGCGTTCAGTACTTCAAAAAGCATAAAGTGTTCAGTACTACAAAAAGTGTTCAGTAATTACAAAAAGATTTCAAAACTACACAAAGCGTTCAGTACTACAAAAAGCGTTCAGTAACTACACAAAGTGTTCACTACCATATCTAATCACAACTATGTCTTGACTCTTGACCATTCTAATTATCTGAAATGTACAAATTTTATATGTATTAAATCTTGGTACATGCAGTAACAAAATCTTCAGTCCAAATTCAAAATCCTGTTACTTATTGTATATACATATAATCATCTAAATATTAGCTTATCAACTTAATTTGCTTCTATATTGTTTATTGTAGTACAGTTCTCAATGACCTCAAAGTTATAACAGTCAGCCCTTTTTAAAAACCGGGAGCACCCTTCTGAGCAGTAATAGCTCTGAAGTTGTATGAAAAAGGCATGATAAACAAGAAATGATATCTATTCATCATGATTCTAGCAGATCAAGACCAAGTTTCAGATACAAAACCCTCATCAGTATTGTTTGTTTTAGAAATTGATTTTGGTGTAGAGCAAAGCAAGCAAATTAACAAAGATAGCTTGTCAGGCAAGGTAATATATGCCAACTGGCGGCTTTGATTTTAAACAAATATATTTGGCAGTAAGCTTACAGTAACAATTACTAGTATGAAATATTCAACCTTCAGTCATACACTTCTTTTGAATTTTTTGGGGCGATACTGTATAATATTACCAAGTTTCATCAAAATCTGTCAAGAATTGGGCCTTCTAGAGTGTTTACGAGCTAAAAATTGAAAACGTTTTCAAGAACAAGGGCAATAACTCATACTAATTATTTTTCGACTTTTTTGATTTTTTTATAGGGTTCATCCTTAGCTGATAACAAACACTCATACCAAGTTACATCAAAATAAGTCAAGAATTGTGCATTCTAAAGTGTTCTAAAGCAATTGTGGACCGACGGACTGACGGACCAACGGACATGGGTGACATGGGTGAAATGCTCCACATTTTATGTGGGTGTATAAAAAGAATATCCTAGAGAATCTCAACTCATATTGACTAGAACTCATAACATACTGCCAACACTATATATATATTTCAATATCAGATAAAATGATGAAATTTACACATTGAAACCTACCAGAGTATATTTATTTGCATGGTGGCCATCTTTGGGAGTGGAACACTAATGAGAGACAGTTTCCAAACATCAAGATTTGTGAAATAAACAGAGGAATACCACCATATCTTCTCTTCTCAGGGTCTGAAAAATAACAGAATTTTATTTCCTTCTCTTGGTTACACTATTCTGAACTAAAGAATGCACTGTGTTTAATTAACATAAAGTTAAAATTTGCTTAACATACACTACAACCATACATATTTACAATCTCAAACAGTCTCAAAAAGTCTTGTACTCATAAATGCCAGGATTAGCTGGTAGACAGGATCATCAAATCTAACTAAAATATGGATGCCTCTTTTTCACTCATGCAGCATAAAGTTTTACAATAATGTTAAAGGGACAGGTGAACCATTTTGGGGGGTTGATTTGAGTGTTAAATATCTGTAAATAGTCTTCAAATGTACTATATATGTATTTTCTATATATCACAGTATCTTAAAATGAGTTCTTATTTTAATATTTAAATGTAGATAATTCTGGACACACAAAAGAGTTTCAAATTTTGACAGTGAGCTGTGAACTCTATTACTGATTAGCTTAGCTAACAAATTCCTGTTTCTGAGACTGAGGTTTGATTGGTAAAAAAAAATGGTGCACTTAAAGTGAAGAAAGTGAAAATTTATTCAAAAACCCAAATCCAAAATAAGATTTACATCAGAATTTCTTGACAACAGTCATATCACATCAGGAAGATAATCACAAAAATCTAAATCTATAAGCTTACCTCCAGAGTAATAGCCCAAGGCATAGGCTATTCTTCCAAGTAAACACACAGCTCCTAAACCAGCTGTGACTTTCTGAAGAAGAAAATGAAGGTATTGTGGACCTTTTGCAGTATAAGTAAGTTGTGGAATTTCTAACTTCCATTGGCACAAAATTTTCTGGTTTATTCTCAGAAACTTATTCAAGAGAACGTCAATTTTAGGATTTCTCATATTTTTCTAGGTTAATTTTCTCATTACATACTAACTAACAAGCTATTACTACACATCATAATTTCATCATTTTCTTTTCTGAATTGAAGGTTTAATACTTACAGGGTATTGTAATCCTCCAACAAACAATAACATTAGAAACTGTGGATATCCCTCAAGTCTGAATTCAAATGAAAAAATCTCAAACTTGCCAGATAATTACATAATAAAAGAAATAACAATTTGCTTAATAATATCATTCAGGCAATAAAAAAAAATCCATTTAATTGAATGGAATTTTTAAAATATTACTTTTCAGCATGAAATTTGGCAAAAGATGTTCATTTCTATGAAGTGTAGAATGAGGGCAATTTAGTCAAGATTGTGTATCCCATTTCAATATTCAACTGTATTGAAAATGCATGTTTTTCTATAATCTTTAATGGACTGTATCAGCAAAGGGAAAAAACTCACGTATTTTGGTGTGCTCTCTGAATACAGTTGAACTCTTTGTTGTCTGGACTGTATACAACTGGATACTACAAAAAAAAAAATCAATTTTAAAAATGAATATGTATAAACTACAATACATTCAATCTTTTATTAAGCAAGCACTAAGGCAGTGGTTGCCAACCTATTTCAGCCTTCACATCCCTGGAGCAATCATTTAGATCTTTCACACCCCCAAAAATTTGTTTCATCCACATGTTCAGAATGTGATGATGTGAGGTGCTATCTCAATTCAAAATAAATTCTTATCCTACACCAGTTGGCCACACCCCTGACATCCTAGTCCCACATCCCAACAGGACGAAAACACCCCAGGTTGGGAACCAGGGCACTAGGGGGAAGGCTTAAAATCAGCTGTCTGTCTAACTCTAATGAAGGTCAAGGTTATGTGGTGATATTTTAGACATTAACTTACCTGGTATGCTCAAAATTACCAAATTTTGAAATTTGCAAGGAGGAATTTTCACTGGTCGTTGAATGAAGGGTTACAATAAATGGGTGGCCATTTTCGCTGTTTGTACAATTTAGGGATATATGTCTTACCTCAATTCCAAACTTCTTCCTTGCCTTCATCACATTCATTGCCATCCATGTATTGATCACATAGCTACCACAGCCAACTAATACCACATAGCCATAACCACGTGGTAAAGTTAAAACATCACTAGCTAATATCATAGTCATTTTGAATGCACAGCAGTTAGTCTGAAAAAAGAAAATACACATACACAGTTAAACACTGTCTTGATATTCAAATAAATTGATACATTGTTTTGAAGCCATTATCACAAATCCCTTTCTCTTTTCTAACTTTTCAGGTATCAAGCATTGAGCTTAATTACCTCCCTTGAGGCTGCCTTCATCACTCAGTAGGCTAAGCGCCCTGCATTTGGTGTAAGGTACAGCTATCCAAAGTTTCTTCATTTTCATGCAATGCCAATACATGTTTTGTTTTTAAACCACTGCCTAAATTTGTTGCAAGATAAGCTGACAGGAATATTTGTCTGTTTTCTGCAGGGTTAGATAGATTCACTTTAACTTTTTCAGAGTTAAAGATGTGATTGCCTAATGTTGTAAATATCTTTTATAGAACAATTTCAGTGATCCTGTGGCTGTAGCCAACTTTTAATACTGTATTATTGAGATCACGAGTCAAACAAGATCTAAACAAAGTCAGGAAGAGGAAGATTTAAGATTGACCACAAAAAGCAAGATGACATCATTGATAATATACGAGCTTGATTTTCTGTACTAGTCTACTGATATGTCTACAAGAATCATATGTCTACAATTCACTGCTTTAGGTTCGTCAGGTTTGATTTTATTCGAAAAAACAATGTAACATTCACATTCACCTTTCTCTCTGAAGCCAGCTGATGAAAATGAGGAAGTGAAGGTCAAGGGCAAAGTACTACATTGCCATCTGTAGTTTATTCAGACCACAATTAAATTCATGTTCGCTTAATGGATTCAGAGCAGTACAGCATAATCTTTTCTGTCTGTTTCACTTCAGTTCTCTTCAAACTAACTTGCATATATTCTAGAATCTAAGCCTATAGCAAAGCATATTATGTGATATTGATAATGTGACTGGGACATTAGGGTCTAATACATTTTCTCATGAATTTATAATATTTTATAAAAAAAAAAATGTTCAGATTAAAAATTAAGATATAACTGCAAAATCTCTTTTAAAAAGATTACATTTATTAACGGCTAAGATTGACAAATATACATAAAATGGGGACAAATATATTAAACAAATACTCTGGATGTTTTTTATGTTATGAGAACAAAGATATAGCCCATAGAAAATACAAATACTGCCAGGTAATTCTCGTGCAAGATCTACCCTTTCCTAAAGATAAGTCTGATTTTCGAAAGATCAGTCGAATTTGACAAGAATCAGACTGGACATTTAAGTATGAACTTCCAAAAATCAGTCTGAACTTCTGGTCTTCGAATAAGACTGATTTTCCAAAGATCAGTCTGATTTTCCAAAGATCAGTCTGATTTTCCGAAGATCAGTCTAATTTTCCAAAGATCACTCTGATTTTCCAAATATCAGTCTGGTAGTGATTTCTTGGAATCCAATGATCAATGGTCTAACAATTAAAGATCAGTCTGGTTTTTCAAAGATCAGTCTGGAAGTGATTTCTTGGAATCCAATGATAAATGGTCTAACAAAGATCAGTCTGGTTTTCCAAAGGTCAGTCTGATATGTCTATTCCTCGGAAATTCGGTCTGGTCTCGCAGTCTGGTCTATGTTTATGATCACAATATAACACAAAAATCTCAAATCTGTCAATCAAATATACAAAAATACGTAATATAAATCAGTTCTAAATTACAAGCTATAAGTCTTATAATTTATAATAGTTATATATTATAGTTTATAAAATAAACAGAAACAAATCTTTTAACTTAGCATCTGAAAAAGAAAAATATTTTGATAAATAAATAAACAAATTATGGATATAGTAATAAAAAAAATTATGGTACTTGATGAATTGTGCCTACAGCGTAATGCTAGTATTTATAAGGTTAAAGTTTGATATCCTATCCTATAGCAACAAAGCCAGGCTGTGTATTCTCGAAACGATCTTTGCGCTAGGAAGTCCTGGGGTCTTAACTGTCTCCCAATGATCATTCTGTTCTCCAAAAGATCAGCCTGTTTTCCCAAAGACCAGTCTGTTCTCCCAAAGATCAGTCTGTTCTCCAAAAGATCAGCCTGTTCTCCCAAAGACCAGTCTGTTTTCCCAAAGCTATTCTGTTCTAATATTTTAAATAATTTTACACCAACCTGTTAATTCTGTATTTATGAACCATTCGGTGTCCTAATTGAGCACAATTACCCAACATTAAGAGCTGTGAAATAAACATAGGTATTCCGCCAATTCTTCTCTTACCTGGTTCTAAATACCAAATATGAAAAAAACATTAACTGAGTTGGTGAAAATGGACGTATTGAACTGGCAGAAAGGTAATTTTTATACGTTGAAAATTTTTTTATTTAAATATATATATTTATTGGCATTGTTTGTTCACCTTCCCCCTGTCTTCCATACTAGAACCTAAAGCTGAAACATTCCACAATGAACAGATGACTAACTCAAAGTCAGTAGAGTTAGATAAGACCGAAACCACGACCAAAAATTGTCCGCTGGAATCACAGAGCAAAGCAAACTACTGATCGAGCTTCAGTTATGGTTGTAGATTAAATTAACACATACCTCCAGTATAATACCCAAAAGCATAGGCAATTCTACCAAGTAGATAAACTACACCTAGTCCAGCTACCCGTTTCTAGAAAACAGAATTTAGAAAACGATACAAATCATAGTTTTATAGGGTACCTAGCTAGAGTATGTGAAATATCTAAATTTAAGGGATATTGTTGTGACGTTTAAATATCTGCTTTATCAAATGATACAGCCCAATTACGACCATCCGTAACACTTTTCAAAATTCAATTCCGACGATCTAGCCGTATATTTCAAACAGTTATTGAGATTTTGATATATTATCGGTAACATCTATATAACATGGAAAATTGTTGACAAATACTTACAGGATTGTTTAAACCACCCACAAATAACATGAACAAAAACTGAGGGTATCCTTCTAATCTGAAATTTAAATCGACAGTTTTGTTGCTAGCGAGTGGTGTTTCTATAAATCATTAAATGGAGCACGGTCTCAGAACTTTCAAAGGGGGCCAATAGCACAGACGAGTCGGGAGCCCGTGGACTCAAGTGGGTTGGTCCCCTTTTGTTAATTTTTATTTCCTGGGAAGGGCCCCCAATAGAGGAGGAGGTCGGTGAACTTGGTTTAACCAGTCCCTATGATATTTGAGCAAAGCCATAGAAACGCCACTGCCTTGCGAAGGTGCAGAAATGAAATGAAATGAATGGAGTTTTACGTCCTACTTTTCTGTACCATGTGGGCTAATGAAGACGGGCAACGCCATGCAGGATGCGATGAGGGAAATTTTGCCAGGACAGCGGCATTAGCCTGCTCTTTTTCGATTTCCAACTGTCGAGGTGCGAAAGTGCAGAGCAGAAGGATTAAAGCATGAGATTTCCAAGCAAACATTATGACCTTTCACATCTTATGAAAGCTAATTTGGTCCTGAATTGCATATTTATGAATGCAGGCTTACTTACGTGTTTTGATGAGCTCTTTGAATACAGTTGAATGTATCATTGTCGTCACTGTATAGTTTGGGGTACTGAAAATAATAAAAATCATGGTGAAATAATTTCAGCGTTAATCATTTCTCGATAATCTTGCTAAAAAATCAAATATGCCATGGAAGTTAGAACTGGTGACGTGGTTAAGACACTTTTTATTGTTGGTTATGCCGAAGCGTGTTGGAGTATTGTACTCTATGACGTCACGGTATGATTTATCATTCGTGCAAGTAGTTAGATGAGGATAACCTGGAGGCTCCAACTTTAAAATGTTGATACTGACGATATAACAAAGACGATATATTAGGGCATTTACCTCAACACCATACTTCTTTCTAGCAGCACCAACTTTAAAGGCCATCCACATGTTAACAGCTACACTGCCACATCCTACTAATATTACATATCCATATTCGTTAGGTAAAAACTCAATTATTCTTTCCACTGAAGACATTTTGGTAGATTGTCAACTTTACATACAATTAGTTCTACAGTTAATTAAAATCTGAAAAAAACACTCAAATTTATCTATTTACACCAATTTTCAAATAGGATTTTTGACGTCTGGTATAGCAAAGTTCTAAATATGTGGCTTATTTTACAAATTAATTAATTGATTATTTGATAAATATTACAATTTTATGGTCTTACATATTAAAAGTATTACTTACTCTGTTCCAAGAATTTATCTTAAATCTGATGAAAATTCAAAATAATTATTTCAAATAGTCCTATATAATGAACCATTTCAAAAAAATCGAAATTGCAGGTTGGATTACGCGTGCTTACCATTAACGTGAAAGATAATGATTTGTTTAGTGCTCTGACTGATCATTTTAGCTTAGCTTACCTTGTACAATGTCTAATGCATGCGCCTATCTCAAATAAACATGAATCAACAGTTTTTGAGGTGACAATGAACCGTGAGATAAAGGTCAAATAATTTTATCTCCAAGGGTATAATATTCACTGCGTTCATTCATTCATAACAAGAAAGGCCCATATAGACCTTGGCCTATTTAATAACAAGATCCGCTAGGGGAAGGTGGGCTATAGCCTATGACTGGTTGTGTGCTTTACAATCAAATATTTCACTGGTAGGCGATATGAAATTGGATAATATGTAAATTTGTCACAATATTTTCGAGTCATTGGGAGTCTTCGCAAGGTAAATTGGCCACAGTACCAATGTAAATTTGACTCAGTAGTCTTACGCGGTTTAAAGGTAAATTGGCCTCAGTCTTAATATCAATTTGAGGCGAACTACTATGTGCAATTTTTGCCATTGGTTTGAGTTTTGGAATCATTATGTCATTTGCCTTAAACAATTTTTGATCATTGGATAAATCTTAATGGTCATGAAGAAAGTTTGTTAACTTTTAATAACTCATTAATTGGCCGTTACCACGTGGTAAAGTTAAAACATCACTAGCTAATATAATAGTCATTTTGAATGCACAACAGTTAGTCTGAAAAAGGAAGAACAATATGAGAATATTCACTGCTAAGTATTGTCTTGATATTCAATGAATGGATACATTGTTTTCGAACCATTATCATAACTCCCTTTTATAACTTTTCAGGTATCAAGCATTGAGCTTAATTACCTCCCTTGAGTCTGCTTTCATCACTCAGTATGCGCCCTGCATGTGGTGTAAGGTACAGCTATCCAAAATTTTTTTCATATTCATGCAATGCCAATACATGTATTTTTTTTTAAACCAGCCTAAATTTGTTGAAAGATAAGCTGACAGGAATATTTGTCTGTTTTCTGTAGGATTAGATAGTAAGATGGTAGATTCATTTTAACTTTTTCAGAGTTAAAGATGTGATTGCCTAATGTTGTAAATATCTTTCATAGGACAATTTCAATGATTTTGTGTGCTTTACTGGTACAGTATATGATGTATGATGTAGTCAACTTTAAATGTGCTGTCATGTGGGATATAATATTCCCATTCAATTTTATCAGGGTGAAATTTCAAAATATTTTATGATAAAAGTTGGATCAATCTTGTAGATCAGAGCACAGATTTAGATTTGAAGCCTAGGCTATTAGGTTTCATGTCCAAATTTCATAGGCATTACTGCACTTCAATTTTCTACCCTATATTTCCTCATGACCTCATTTTAATTTAACCAAGGCAGTGAAGGGGTGCGACTTTATCTGATTGTTAGATTAATACACTGACAGAAAATATCTTCATAACCATTAAAGATGGGTTTCCTTATTTTTTTAATGTCAAATGAAGCAACCTATTTGATTAATTGGTGTTTCTAATTGGTGAATTATCATGTATTTTTAATCATAACGTTTCAACACAATATACAAGTGACGTCATCACATTACATCTGATGACGACACGTGTATATTGTGTTGAAACGTTATGTGCCCAACCTTATTAAAGAAATGTGTTATATTCCATAATATTGTCTTGTGTTTTGTTATATGTGCTCCTCGCTTGTATATGTCGTTCAAATCTTATATCAATGATAAATGGTCTAACAAAGATCAGTCTGGTTTTCCAAAGGTCAGTCTGATCTTCCAGGGATATGTCTACACCTCCAATATACGGTCTGGTCTCGCAGTCTGATCTATGTTTATGATCACAATATAACACAAAAATCTAAAATCTGTATATAAAAATATTTAATATAAATCAGTTCTAAATTACAAGCTATAAGTCTTTTAAAATAAACAGAAACAAATCTTTTAACTTAGCATCTGAAAAAGAAAAATATTTTGATAAATAAATAAACAAATTATGGATATAGTAATAAAAAAAATTATGGTACTTGATGAATTGTGCCTACAGCGTAATGCTAGTATTTATAAGGTTAAAGTTTGGTATCCTATCCTATAGCAAAAGATCTCTCTGTTGTCTCAATCTGTTCTCCTAAACATCAGTCTGTTCTCCTAAATATCAGTCTGTTCTCCAAAAGATCAATCCGATCTCCAAAAGCTATTCTGTTCTAATTCTCAGACTGTAAAAGCAAAATAATTTTACACCAACCTGTTAATTCTGTACCATTCTGTATCCTAATTGAGCACAATTACCCAACATTAGGATGAATGAAATAAGCATTGGTAGGGCGCCTAATTTTCTTTTTTCTGGGTCTAAATACCAAATATGAAAAACATTAAGTGAAATAAAAGACATGTTTTACATTTCAATAAATATATTTCTTTGAATTGTTTGTTCACCATCCCCCTGTCTTCCATACTCAAACCTAAAGCTAAAACATCCCATATTGAAGAGATGACAAACTCAGAGTCAGTAGACTAAGATAAGAACGAAATCACGACCAAAAATTGTCCACTGGAATCACAGAGCAAAACAGACTACTAAACTACTGATCGAGCTGCAGATATGGTTGTAGATTAAATGAATTCACTTACCTCCAGTATGGTATCCAAGAGCATAGGCAATTCTACCAAGTAGATAAATTACACCTAGTCCAGCTACCCATATCTGGAAAACAGAATTTAGAAAACGATACAAATCATAGTTTTATAGGGTACCTAGCTAGAGTATTTGAAATATCTAAATTTAAGGGATATTGTTGTGACGTTTAAATATCTGCTTTCTCAAATGATACAGCTCAATTAAGGCCATCCGTAACACTTTTCAAAATTCAAATCCGACGTTCTAACCGTATATTTCAAACAGTTATTGAGATTTTGATATATTATCGGTAACATCTATATAACATGGAAGATTGTTGACAAATACTTACAGGATTGTTTAAACCACCCACAAATAACAAGAACAAAAACTGAGGGTATCCTTCTAATCTGAAATTTAAATCGACAGTTTTGTAGTTTGTGATAGTAGCATTTCTATAAATCATTAGATGGAGCACGGCCACAGATCTTTCAAAGGGGGACCAATAACACAGACATTGGCTCAACGAGATGTGCGGGGGCCAGAGGATTTAAGTTAGTTGGGTCCCCTCCTCCGTGGGCTAGTGGACTTGGTTCAGCTAGTCCCTATTGTAGAAGAGGCAGTTTAGCCACCGCAATAAGAACTCAATGGTATGACATTTGAGAGGGGGGAGGTGCAGTAGGATCCAAGCAAACATGACCGTTTAGCCCTTCCATTTATTTTGAAAGCCTAATGAGTGTTTACTTACGTGTTTTGATGAGCTCTTTGAATACAGTTGAATGTATCATTGTTATCACTGTAAAGTTTGGGGTACTGAAATATCAAAATGATATAAATTAATAAATCACAGTCTACAAATAAGGTTAAGATAATAATTTCTCGATAGCACTTGATAAAGTGGCAATATGCCATGGAAATTAGAACTGTTGACGTGGTTAAGACACTTTATATTGTTGGAGATGCCGGAGCGTGTTGGAGTATTGTAGACTCCACTTCTTGCTTCTCGTAATTTAACCCCATATTGTACTCTGTGACGTCACGGTATGATTTATCAGTCATGCTAGTGATCATGATACCCTGAA
Source organism: Lottia gigantea (assembly GCF_000327385.1). Classification (NCBI taxonomy): domain Eukaryota; kingdom Metazoa; phylum Mollusca; class Gastropoda; family Lottiidae; genus Lottia; species Lottia gigantea. The sequence continues at coordinate 1,174,892 of NW_008708752.1, read as the reverse complement.
GGCTACAACTTTAAAATGTTGATACTGACGATATAACAAAGACGATATATTAGGGCATTTACCTCAACACCATACTTCTTTCTAGCAGCACCAACTTTAAAGGCCATCCACATGTTAACAGCTACACTGAGACATCCTACTAATATTACATATCCATATTCGTTAGGTAAAAACTCAATTATTCTTTCCACTGAAGACATTTTGGTAGATTGTCAACTTTACATACAATTAGTTCTACAGTTAATTAAAATCTGAGTACGCTAATTTTCAAACATCTGGTACGTCTGCAATAATAATAAAGAATGCATGCATGATAGAATTTAATGATATAGCTATAATAATATGCCTACCATTTAAACGTATTATATTTACTAAATGTAATGTATTTTTTACAGAGTTATATTTTCCAGATTCCAATTTCTATTCATATTCATTTAACACCGGTGGCATATTGTTTATAAACAATATATGCTACTGGTGCTTAAGGAACATGATTACTATTGTGAAAACAGTTCATTCATTTTTTGCCATCAAAGACGTTGTAAAGAGGTTTTCTAAACTTTTTATGTAGGCCTAGGTCCTATTTTGAGGGCACTGATAGCACCAATTTGCAACATTCGAATTATCAGTCAGATGTCTGTGGCTCCTGCAATTCGTCGTCATTAAGGACTTAGTTTACCATGATAAATCAACTTTGGTCTGGTTTCACGAGTTGTGCCCCTTCTCAGTTGATTTTCATTTACGAAATCAAAAAACTATTGTCGAATCCACGCGATAAACAGAATATAAACATTAGGATTAGATTATTAACTCCAGCTAAAAGGGTCGACGAAAGTGTAAAAAGCTTTGGCATTTATTTCATTGTGAGTATATAATCTTTTTTGAACTGTGATATATAGTTCATTTTCGTGCTGTATTGACAATATTTCTCAACCAGTCCGTAGTCCGAAACATCTGTCTCTGTTTTGTAGGGATTGACTCCATGTTGTGCCTAGTAGGTCCTACTAATCATTCCTTTCAGTTGATCAAACCTTTACCTGTTGTTTTTATGGGAATTTTATTCTTATATCACCCTACTAAGGTGACCAGAATTATAGTGTATATATCCTATAGGCCTACCAGTGCTATGATTATGAGAATAATTGTATTTTCAAAATGTGTTGAAACACTAGGCCTATTATTGTGTTATCGGAAATAAATGATGACTTTGGAGAGAACCTTTTTTTTTTAATTAATTAATGGGAACAAGAAGATGAAATTTGACCTTCTGTGGAAACATTTAGATTTACTGGCTTCATTTTTTTCCAGTTGACCTCTTGAACTTGTAATTAATATTAATACTACATTACTTTGAGATCATGAACATTTTATTCTGTAAAATCACCATTAATTTTTGACTGCTATAGCAAAGGATCCCAGACTTCCTCTATTATTTTATTCTAGATAATGATAATCTCATTATTCTAGACAGTAACAATCACACTAGTTATTTTATTCGAGACAGTGATAATCACACTATTCTAGGCAACGACAATCACATTTGTCATTTTATTCTAGACAATCACACTAGTTATTTTATTCTAGACAATCACACTAGTTATTTTATTCTAGACAATCACACTAGTTATTTTATTCTAGACAATCACACTAGTTATTTTATTCTAGACAATGAAATCTCCCTTGTTATTTTATACTAGACAATCACACTAGTTATTTTATTCTAGACAATCACACTAGTTATTTCATTCAAGACAATCACTCTAGTTATTTTATTCTAGACAATGAAATCTCACTTGTTATTTTATACTAGACAATCACACTAGTTATTTTATTCTAGACAATCACACTAGTTATATTGCTTAATCCCATACAATATTCTATGTATTATTCTAGGATTTAGTAATGTGATATCATCAAACTGGAGTATTTTTATTGGCTAGGTGCAGGAGTTATTCTCTTACTCTCTGTATTATTTTTGATTTATACACAAAATTTGAAAGTAAGTATAAGCTTTAGTATACTGTTTCTTTGTTCAAGATAATTTAAACAGATTTACACATGTAATATGGACATTTTGATTTAAATCTAGGTTTAATCATTGGCAGAGCCAGGTTTAAGTCTAAATATCTGAGATTGCCCAAATTTTTAACCTAGTATGAGATTTTTTGGGACTGCGAGGAGGTGCGGCTGCCCGCCACTGGGTTTAATTCACATACAATTTTGTTAGTAGCATCACATAATGCTAGTGCTGAAAAGGAAGAAATTTAATTGGTTGGTAATATTAAGGTGTATGGAGATGGTGTTATGGATCAGATGAAAGTTGGTGTGGTTGCATAAGAATGAAAGCTTATAAAAATATGAAATGAAAAAACTTTGGGTGCAAATATTTAATATTGCTCATTTTTCCCTTCGATTTGTAATATATGTGCTCGTGTATTAAGCTATTAGATCATAATAAAGAAGGCTTTTTTCATTTTTTAAGAGTAAAATGAAGCAAACTATTTGATAAATTGGTATTTATAATAAATTAACCATGTATTTTTAATCAAAAGAAATCTACATGTTGATGTTGAAGTGCTTGGAGGATACAATAAACTCAAATCCACGCTGTGTCGCTAAATTTAGACTTCATATTACCAAATGACGTGAAGCTATTTTTGAATACTGGCCACATTTTCTTTTTTTAAAATAATGAGCCAAATCTTTTTGGAAGGAGATATGGAAAGTAAGCTAAAGCTAATTTATATTCATTCATTATATATTTTTTCAAAATGAAATTGAAATATAATCTTTCCTGTTGCTTGAGGCAACAAATAGAATACCAAAATATTCGAATAACTGTTGCATATAATTAAGAGTTTTATCAACCAAAGAAAAATGTCTATGACTGTACAGACTGGATAATAGAAAAAAAATACAAATTGATCGTTCTATTGCGGTTACTGTTCAGAACATTTATCTGCATTCCCTTGGTAATTAGCTTGTTTTTTTTTTTTTTTTTTAAAGTTAACCAGGGACAAAGTGGTATTTTTTCCTGATAAAGTAAAACACCTCTACTTTCGATTGCGATAATAGAATATATATATAAATAAATGAAATAAGGGAACCCATCTTTAAGTAAAATTTTCATTGCTAGTTAAGAAGTAGGCGGAGAGATTGAAGTGAAAAATATTCTACAGAGTGAAAGTAAATGAAATAGAAATTGGTGTTATATTGATTGAATTAAACTAAAATTAGTGATAACTAATCATTTGATCAAGTCTTCATTCAGAGTAAATATTGTTTATTTTTGTTGATGACTGTTGTCAATAGCGACTTGTGAATATAGGTCAATAGTTTACACACTCCTTGGCAAAGATATGTCTCTTATTAATAAGCCGATCTATGAAATATCATATAATATCAACCTTATAACACCTACTAAATCCTGTGAACGATTTCATCTGAAATGTCTAGTGGGGAACATGAGGATTTGTTAACTAGTGTAGTTTTATTTGGAGTTTTTGGTGTTTTGTTTTATCCTCTTGGATTATCAGCCACATACTGTTGGCAAAAGGTATTTTGATCAAAGATATTGTTGAACTCTGTTGGCATAGGTCTATTTTTTGAATAACATTTTTTATGTTTAAAGTGGCAGTATGCAAAATTTTCAATTAGTGTCAATTATAGGGAAAGATTTTTGAAATATGCTATTTATATCTATGTATGCATGTGATTAAACTGAATTATTTTAAAGGAACTTTTGGGCCATTTTTTTGGCCAATTGTACCTTAGTCTCAGAAATAGGAAATTTTTAGCTAGAGTTCGAGTGTTCACAGCATATCATATCATTGCCCAGAATTATCCGTGTGATATATAGACACAACATATATCTAGAAATAGTGAGTAAAATTCCTAGTTAGAAGTATTTTTGAAGGAATTTTGTGACTTTCTTAGATTTCTAATACATCTGAGGACATGTATTCAACACTCAAATCAACCCCCAAATAGCGCACATTCCCTATAAAAGGGATGATTAGACGGGTTTTTACTAATATATGTAAGCAGTTAAAACTATATTGATGTTAAACTGCTAGATATTGTATGAAAGACATATGTGTCTTTGCCCCCATGTTTTGCGCTACCTTTATGTCATAGTACATATGTGTCACGATGAATATGTGTCATAACCCCTTTGTGACGAGATACAAATGTGTCATTGAACCCTTGTGTCGTGATACATATGTGTCATTGCCCCCTTGTGCTGAGATACAAATGTGTCATTGCCCCTTGTGTCGAGATATATATTTGTCATTGCCCCCTTGTGTCGAGATACATATGTGTCATAACCCCCCTTTTTCATTACATATGTGTCATAACCCCCTTGTGTCGTGATACATATGTGTCATAACCCCTTTGTTCTGTAATACATATTGTATCATAACCCCCTTGTATCGTGACATGTATTGTATCATATCATAACCCAGCACCAGTACATGACTTCCATGGCTGAAAGGCCATTAATACTGAATACAGTCAATTGACAAATTGTGACCTGTTTGAACTCTGAACAAATAAATAGGCAAGCCATAGCGTGAAACATAACCACCAATATATTATGTCAGCCAGACCACATGACACTTTTAAGGAAAGGGGAGACTGAGAAGTGTCATCTCATGATTTTCCTAATTAATCATATTTTATTAATCACCATTTTATTTTAACATGGTGAAAGTTGAATGATTTCCTTTTATTCTGTCAGGGCCTAAACATTTGATTAATATACTTTCAGGGATTTTTGAGCAAAAATATTTTTGACTTCATTTATCGTTTAGTTTTGCCTTCATTTATCAATTAGTTATGCCTTCCCAAAATAAGATGTATACAGTGATGTTAAAACAAGTATTTTTGTGGTCTGGCTTACTACGTATAATGAAAAAGATAGATAAAGGTTTTTGTTCATTGTGAAATAGAGATAGACTTGTATTACAAGTTCAGGTCAACAACATTTGAGGGGCGTAATGGACTAGTGTATGTCCGTTTGATTTGAACTTGTGTGGGAAAAACACTTGCAAGGTATGAAATTATGATAAAGAGAAGTTTTGTGTTGATTTTTCTTTAAAGGATTTAATATATTTCATACCCATTTCAACCCATTGTTGATGTATAGAAAAGGTTTTTAATTGTGTTACTGTAGGGATTTAAAAGTGGACCATTTGTCAGGATATGTTCAATATACTGTATTTGGAAATATTTAAAAAGGCTTAACAACCGTATTAAAGATGGGTTTCCTTATTGTTCTTTTTCAAATCAGTCTTTGTGTTTGATTAATTGATGTTTCTAATAAATAATTCAAGTACCCTTGTGCTTTTTCTTTGAAATTGAAACGAAATTTCACTTTATAATATGAGATAAAACCCACTTATTGTTGAACACTGGGAGACCATATTTAGTAATATGTTATATTATGAAACTAGACATTATGTCAGAAGATAAAAGTGAAAATGAAAGTAGTTAATTTGTTCCCAAATCTCTAGATAGTATGATTTGTGTTAGTACTGAATTTGTTCAGTGAACCAAGAACACTTTTGATAGCTAGTGTATTCAGTTAGAGTTAAAATTTGAGAGAATTAGGTCACATGTCATTTTTGTTTTAAACACTCTGGTTTTGATTGGTAAGATGTCTTTATTTTGAAGGTTTTTTTTAAGTATTTTTACATTAAAAGGCTATGGGTTGCCAATTTGGGTCTTGAATATATGTAAATAGTCTAATCCCTTTAAATATAACTCAAACTAGGAATTTCACTTTCTATTTCAATATATATACAGTGGTTTAACCTATTTTCGTAACCTATTTTCGTGCATATAAGGATTCAACACCAAATTTCGTCAAAGTTAAAAAAAAAAATTTTTTTGTCTTAGATGTTTCCTCAGATATTGTACAAAATAATTAAAATTGGTTTGTTTCGATTTTCTTTATGAATCCTTCACTTTGACCCATATTTCATGAGCAACAGAATCCGCTAGTTGATCACGTGACTTAATTCGTTGGACAACATTCTAGCAGACGACACTTGGAATTCTGATTACCGCTTGGGATTATAAGGAAATTCAGCTGATAAAAAATGGTGACGTTTGGTAATAACTGAAATCTGCCATTTTTTATTTGTCAAAGTATACATTAATACATTTTACCTTGCTTGAAACTACTGAATTCATTCTACTAGCTGATATTGTAGAGAAAACACATGTTTATCGAAACAAGCAAATGCGGAGGTCATGCGAGGTCGCACATGTAAACCTTAAACCTTTCCGGAAAGGCCGAAATTAGGTTACTTGACTGTATGTCTTGTTTTATATATGGCAGAGTTGAGTGGTCATTTTTACTTTCAAACATGGATAATTCTGGACACACATTGGATTTGAGTGAGTTATGAACACTATTACTGATTAGTTTAGCTTAAAAATTCCCATTTCTGAGACTAAGTTACGATTGGTCAAAGTGATGGCAAATCTGTAACTTAAATTGGAAAGATGGAAATTTTCAGCATTTTTTGTGAACTTTTTTGAAATATATTCCCCAACTATGGACTGGTATTATTCAAATTCAGTTTTTTTCTAATAATGTTAGCTAAGATGAACATGCTAGTCTACATTTATCTCAAACCAGCTAATAGAGCTCATATTCAGCTTCTTTCAGCTTTTTTGTATAGATGAACCATTTGTTAGATCTCTGTTCTTAAAAAGGATGTGCCCCGTGTGCTACAGGCTGTGCATGTTAAAGATTCCTTGACAGTTGGAAAAAGAGCAGGCTAATGACGCTGTCCTGGCAAAATTTCCCTCATTGCAATCTACATTAGCCCACATGGTGCAAAAGAGTAAGATGTGGGGTGCCCGTTGGCTCAGTGAGTTAGACGCTTGCTCGATGATCTGAGGGTCCAGGGTTCCATAGTTTGGGATAATACCATTAGATTATTTTACCTGGTTTTGCCCCTGTCAGTGCTGCAGGCCCTAAACAAAATATCAATTGAGTGTTAACTATTATGAAATATATGTAGGTAAAAAATGTCAGTATGTAGGATTCAATGCAAACTTGTGAAAAGAGTGTTATATATAAATAGCTTATCATTTAGAAAGGGCTATGAGCCATGTAGCCAGTTAGATGGTTTAAACATCTTTTATACTATGTGGCTAGCAAAAAAATAGAGTTTTGTACACAGTGGATTGAAAATGTTTATTAGCAAACCTATTAATTTGATAATTTAAACTGTATAATTCCTGCCTCTGTAGAATATTAATCTGATTAATTTAGTAATTATGAATATTGGTAGTTAATTTACAGTTAATTATTAATTACCTTTCCTCTAATGATGCTCGTTAGCTAGAAAAATCAATTATGATTTGATATATATAGGTACCATTGTTTTGTATGTTCTAATAATAATTAATAATGTTTAAATAATTCACCATTAGTAAAGTATAAGGGTTTGAAGCAATATCCAATCTCTTGGTGTTAAGGTGAAATGAGAATTTAACTCATAGAAAGCACGGGACTGGGTCTGAAGCATGGACTATTCATTTACCAGTGCTGGTGTTAAATTAGTAGATAGTGGACAATCAATAAGAATAAATAGCAAAGAAAACAGTTTTTTGAATTTTTTCTATTAAATGCTTCACAGGCAAAAAAATCAATCTGAAAGCCTACTGGTGCCACAAAAACATCATTGTGTTTCTAAAAACAAAGTTATATCCACATTTCACTAATTAAAATATCACTTTTGTTGACAAAAATGTAAACTCCCTGACAATAATGTCATATCCAACCAGAGTTGTGTCCCTTCTTGGACCAATTTACTTTGTCAATAGGGGTGGTGGAACTGCACATGGTTATTAAAACTGTACAGTATATGGCCATATGTCAACCCAATGCCCCTATAGTAAAATGACAACAACTTATATTAAGCTATTAAAAAATTAAATCAAACAAGAGAAATCCCTTATATAATAAGTTCAATTTTAATTTAGTGTTAAAATATAGATGTTTTTGTCTCCACAAGTATTAAAACAGAACCTGAAACATGTAGTGCAATCTTCAGACAATGATGATGTTCATCTATTTTCAGATAAATGGTTATATGGGGACAACATGTTGTAAGGCGGGAACGAGTGTAAGAATGTCGAAGTCTATACACCAGAAAGCACGGACTTCCCCGTACCCGAGAACTAAAGATATCATTAGGACAAAGGTTGCTGATGATAATGTTCCATGGAAAGTTGAATATGATTATAAACCTGTAAAATACACATCAGAATCTGTTTTAAAAGGTCCTGTATGGGCAGATCCTGATATTAAGTAAGTGCTAGTGTTTCTTAGAAAATGTCCTCTACATTTAAAGCATTTCAAAGAAGGCCCTAAACCATCTTCAGACTGTCAAGCTATAACAAACTTTGTAAATCTTTACCTTGGCAGCAATAGATACTATCCTTCTCATATTACAGCTATTTGATTGGATTGTACGCCAGCAAAGACAGACAATCAGAGCCCTGGACATAAATGATGTAAACATTATGGCTTTGTGTTCACAGACTTTCTGTCGAGTCCTCTGATTGGCTGTATTTCCAATCACATTACTTCATTAGCAAACCTTCATGATAGTTTTGTAATAGCCTGATATTATGAAGATAGCCCCATATATACACTATAATAAGATAATTATGTTTTTTATTGTAGACCGGGTGATAAACACAATATACAATTTAATACTGTTGATAATAATGTAAATAGAACAAGTTTTATTTGTAAATATGAAGTTGTTAATTCACTGCCAAGGTAAGAAAATAAACAAAGAATGAGACTTCGTCACAAAAAATTGTTTTAAAGTCATTCAAGAACCAATGTGTGAGTGGAAATTAATAGCAATTTTTGACTGAATATTTCTTCCTATGAGACACTTATTTGATCACCTGTACAGAACTGCTGTATTTTGAATCTCTTCCTCTACAGTTGCTTATTGTTTATTAATAATATGTGTTTTATAGTACATTAATTGTATAATTTTGTAGAAATCCAATGGGTAGAACTGGTCTTACTGGTAGAGGTAGTTTAGGAAGATGGGGACCTAATCATGCTGCTGATCCAATAGTCACAAGGTAAGTGCACATATTTAAAGACATTAATACCAATATGCCTTCACTTCTCAATTATTATAGAGATTTAGTTAAAGACTGTTTTTGCTCTAGGGACCTTTGTCTACAGATAAAATAGGAAATATGATGTCTTTTTATTCTGGTTGTGATAAAAATTCTAAATAATGCTTGAATGTTTGATTTCAGATGGAAAAATAAAGACAAGAAGATTTTACAGTTTGTGGCTGTACAAAGAAAAGATAATGGTGAATGGGCTATTCCAGGGGTTCGTATTTTATTTTTTGTGGGACTTTGCTTTCAGCATTTTAAAACAAAATTTAGTCCGAAAAAAATACTTCGGCCGCCATCTTGATTTGATACTTTTTCATAAAACTCAAAATGGGGCTTCGGGGGAGAATGGGATTGGTCAAATTTTTATGTTGCGACAAAAATGTTGGAAATGGATTTTTGAATTTGACTTTTGCTTTTTTGCAACTTCCGGTCGAATTTTTTCAATTTTTGAAGGCTTGTATCTCGTGACCTTGACCTTTGATGACCTTGACCTTTTTAGGGTCAAAGGTCATTGACCTTGGCTACCTTTTGATACTTTGACCTTTGACCCCAGATATGTACTTCCGGTTTTATAGCTATCCGTAAAAAGCCAAATTCGCAACTTTGGACTGCTCTAACACGTGACCTAATTAACCTAGAGGGTTAATTTTTTCGGTTTCCTAATGTGCTTCTCATGCACTTTACATAGATATAGAACAATTGCTTTTTTAAAGCAAAATTTAAATTCTTGATTTTTTCAAATTTGAGTTTTGTTTTACCATATTTGTGTCTTTTTGATCTTGGTGTATGTATATCTTATGACCTATTTTATGGAGAACCTTGATATTTGGAATACAACTAGACACTTTGAATATGAATTACCCTATTCAAAAAAATTAAGGTGGGCGTGGCACATCCGGGTAATATTACTCATTATTGATATTTTTGGCCAGGAGCATAACTCGCAAAGTATACGTTTGTTCAAAATGGAACTTTGCATACAATTATCTCATGAATTGAGCCACTTTGTCTTAGAAGTTCGGTTGTTTCCGCTTCTTAGTTCAAAAAAAGGAACAGGTTTTGGAAATTCAAAATTTTCAATTTTTGACCTTGACCTTTGATGACCTTGACCTTAATTGGTCAAAGGTCATTGACGTTGTCTATTAGTTTATGCTTTCATATTTGACCTCTGACGTCTACTTTCGCTTTTATAGCTATCCAAAAACATCCAAATTCGCAACTTTGGACTGTTCTAGCACGTGACCTAATTAACCTAGAGAGTAATTTTTTTCGGTTTCCTAATGTGCTTCTCGTGCACTTTACATAGATATATAACAATCGTTATTTTAAAGCAAAATTGAAATTCAGGATTTTTTCAAATTTGAGTTGTTTTTTTTTTACAATATTTGCGTCTTTTTGAGCTTAGTGTATGTATATCTTATGATCTATTTGATGTAGAACCTTGATATTTGGAATATAACCAGACACTTTGAATATGAATTCACTTATGACAAAAAAATTGGGGTGGGCGTGGCACATCCGGGTTGAATTACTAATTGTTTACATTTTGGGGCTGGGGCATAACTCGCATAGGATATGTTTGTTAAAAAAGGGACTTTGCACACAATTACCTCATCCTTTTGGCCAGTTTGTGTTAACAGCTCAGATGTTTCAGCTTTATAGTTCCAAAAAAGGAACGGGTTTTAACATTTGGATATTTTCATTTTTCGATTTTGACCTTTGTTGACTTTTGTTGACCTATATCTTTTGACCTCTATTATGTAGGAACTTGACATTTGGAACATAACGTAACATTTTGAATATTGATTAACTTATTCAAAAAAAAAATTGAGTTGGGCGTGGCACTTCCGGGTTAAATTACTCATTATTGACATTTTTGGCCAGGGGCATAGCTCGCAAAGTATACGTTTGTTCAAAATGGAACTTTTTACACAATTACCTCATATTTTGAGCCAATAGAATTTTGGTTTTTTCCGCTTCATAGTTCAAAAAAAGGAACAGGTTTTGGAAATTCAAAATTTTCAATTTTTGACCTTGACCTTTGTTGACCTTGACCTTTGTAGGATCAAACGTCATTGGCATTGGCTATCTATTTATACTTTTATATTTGCTGTCCTAAGTCAACTTCTGGTTTTATAGTCGTTAGCAATTTGAAATTTTAATGGCGTATATCTCTTGATCTTGACCTTTTTAGGCCTTCTCCTTTACAAGATCAAGGGTCATTGACCTTGGCTATCTGCTGATACTTTCATGTGTGAGGTCTGACGTATTAAAATCTTCTAAAAAATGAAAATTTCTCAACTTTAGACTTGTTCTCGCGCTTGATCTAATTATCGTGGAAGGTTGATTTTTTCAGGGTCTTTTGCATTTTGCTACATTTGCAAAGTCCCACTCTGTGCCACGTGTGGTTCTAGTATATTTTTGTTGTCTAATGTGTAGTTGCCCATCTTCCTTACCTCAGTATGAGCCATTCGAGGATCCAAGACTATATTTAGAGGAATTCCTCTACTTTCGGGGCCAGTGGTATTTTTTGCTCAATAAAACAACTAAATATTTAGTTTGAGAGATGAAAAGATTTCTATATACATAGAAATTGACTTCCAAAGCATCTTAAAATAGTAAAAGTTCCCCCTGTACCTCACCTAGGAGCCTGTGGTTGCTTGAACATCAGCTGATATCCTCCATTTCCTTTATTATTGTTATTACTTACTTGGATCCTTGGTAGATACTTTTCCATTTCTTCTGTTTTTTTTAAATAAACTTAGTAATATTATTATAATATAAAATATTTAAATGTTTTCAGGGAATGGTAGATGCAGGAGAGGTTGTATCTCAAACTTTACGTCGAGAATTTGGAGAAGAAGCTCTGAACACACTTGAAGCTGATTCCTCTGAGAAGAAACATATAGAACAATCTTTAGATAGACTATTTCACAGTGGGACAGAGGTGGGTATCTTCATCAACTAAACACTGTTATGGCCTACCTCCCTGGGCTCTCCAAAAGTGATGTCAAGTTGACAGACCCAGAAGAATGGCATCAGATGTCCTGGAAGGATGACCATGTCCTGTAGATGCCAAATCTGCCTGACCATTAGTAGCTCATCAAATTTGTAAAAACTGTGAGAGTTACCTCCCTTTCTATGTTGTCTGCCACTATAAAATGTTTAGAGGAATATTTTGCTACCCAAAAATGTAAAAAAAGTACTTCACATTGTCATTTAGATTGTCAAAGGCTACTTATAGAATATAAAATGTTGGATAATGTAAGGGTTATTATCCTTTCTTTGTATTTCTTTGGATTGATCAAAGTTTGCTCTAATTTTAGAGCTTAATTTTTAGCTTAGTTTCCCTGTTTTAGTCAATTTGAACAAAGTCTTTATGAATTATATTTTAAGATATTTAAAGGGTATGTTGATGATCCTAGAAATACAGATAATGCATGGATGGAAACTGTAGCTATGAACTTTCATGATGAATTGGGTGATAGTGCTGGTCTTTTTGAATTAAATGCTGGTATGTATTGAATTTAGAATTTTCGAACTGTTCTAGAGGCATAGGCTGGCCCCGTTTTACACAGTGAAAAATGTTTGGCCTCTACTTGGCCCCCCTCTCCTATTGTTTCTCAGAAACACCATTCATCTTACATTGAGTTTGATAACAGAGGTAACTTAACTAAAAAGGAAATATTTATAGCTGTATTAATCAGATTCTTCAGGATGGCTATGGAACTCATTTCATATTGACCTCTTTGATTCTGTGTGCGGGCAGGTTTCAACTTATGCATTGGGATGATAGGCTCTGAATGTAGGTTTTTTAGTTGTGATAGTATAGTTTTATGAAAATATATTGTATATTTTACAGGTGATGATGCCATGAGTGTACAGTGGATGGATATTACTAACAAATCCAAACTCTATGCTAGCCATGAACATTTTATTCAATCTGTAGCCCAACTTCATAAAGCTGAATGGTAAAACATTAGTGTCTAAAACTTTTGGTACTCGTAGTGACTTCATTTGGATATTTACAGTGACTTCAAGTTCAATTGGATATTCATAGTGAATTTATTTAAATAGTTACGAATATTCACTGTGACTTCATTTAGATATTCACTGTGATTACATATTTGGGATTCAGCGACCTTATTTGGATATTTGGAGTAACTTCTTTTGGATAATCAGTCTATTAATCGGATATTTATGTCTCCAATTGAATATTTATTTTGATATAGATATATTGACTTCACTTTGGTATTCATAGTGATTTCATTTAGATATTTATAGTGACTTCATTTGAATATTCGCAGTGACTTTTTTTGGGTTTGACTTCAATTGTCTTTGTTTGCTTATCCAAATAGATATTGTACTATATTATGGAAAGTATTATCTGTATGGGTTTCTCGTGCCATTTTGTCTCTTTTGCAAAACAATGATTTTAATTGAAAAGGGAAGACTTGATTCTTCTAAATGTTTTTTCTTCCAGAATGGGCAATTTCTTTGTTATGAAATTGAAATAGGCCTACATGAGATATCAATTGATAGAAACAAAGCCATATTTCAAATCTATAAAACTATATTCTAAACATTTTGACCTTCACTAGTGCTGATATATAATGGAGAACTGTTGTATCCAAATAACTTTTAGTCCCTACAATCATATTCATATTTCTTTGTTATATTTTGTTGGTAATATTGTGTAAATCATGGTTTTAATGATAAGTTATTAATATCAAGATACTAACTTTGTAAATACCATAATTCTAAATTATGCCAAATACATATGTGCACTTCTAATATGTTATCTACCTTAAACTATAACCTCTTCAACACTAAACAATGTGTCAGAAATTGTTTTGGTGTTAAGGGAAATACCGAATTATAACCTTTCAACCCACTATTGAATAAAGTAACAATACCAATATTTGAATACAAGATAACATGGACATAAGACAACTACTCAAATCACTTTAACCAAAGTTAAAGACAAGACTCCGGATGGTCCTAAAAAAGACCATTGATATATTGTACTTAATTTGAAAACAAGACTTTTTCATCTTTTTAGAGATGTTTAGGCCCTGAAAAAGGTTGATTATGCATTATATGTATATTATATATACATTGTTGTATATCCACTACAAATGACGTCCGAGTTGTCTTTGGGCTGAATTGTCCTGCACCCCCAATATTTTTCATTTTAAGTTAACATCATATAAATGTTATTCTATTAATAATAACAACTTTTAATCTCAATTAGTTAGTTTCTTTGCTCCCAACAATCATACAGATTTATATGTATTGCTAAAAAACCTGAAATTTAATTTTTGCTGAATGTGGGTTTTATCCTTTTTACTAGCATGAGATTTATTCTTCAATTCCCTGTTATGTGAAGCACAATGTTTTAAATCTCAATACCAATAATGTCAAGCATGAGGTTTAACCCTCAATTCCATTGATATCAAGTCTATGGGAAAGCCTCCCAAATCATTTACCCCAAGCAATAAAAGAACAATTTATTGGTCAAAATTGGGAATCATTGGAAATATGAAAATGAAAGAAGAAATAAACAGTTGTAAGAAGCTTTTTAATGATATATATGATTTTCAGATCTTAAACACAAGAATTACCAGTTTAAACCTTAATAATAATCATTCAAAACTTCATTTCACACATTTATTTATTGTCTAAAAGGATTGTAAGGAGGTTTTCTAAAAATATTTTGTGTATGGGAACACTGATAGCATCAATTTGAAACATTCCAATTTTCATGCAGACAGCAGCGATTTATAATTTACTATCACACATATTATAAGCATATTTTGCAATTATACTGATACATCATTTTCAGTTATTCATAAACTTAATTGTTACAATAAACATTCAACATAAAGTCATTGTTATCAACAAACATTCAACCAAAAGTAATTGTTATCATTAAACAATCAACATTAAAAGTAATTGTTATTATCAAACATTCATCATAAATAAATTGTTATCAATAAATATTCAATGAAAAGTAATTGTTATCAATAAATATTCAATGAAAAGTAATTGTTATAATGTAAAGTAATTGTTATCAATAAACATTCAATGTAAAGTCATTGTTATCAATAAACATTCAATGTAAATTAATTATCAATAAATATTCAATGAAAAGTAATTGTTATCAATAAAAAGACAATGTAAAGTAATTGTTATCAATAAATATTCAATGTAAATTAATTGTTATCAATAAACATTCAATGAAAAGTAATTGTTATCAATAAAAAGACAATGTAAAGTAATTGTTATCAATAAATATTCAATGAAAAGTAATTGTTATAATGTAAAGTAATTGTTATCAATAAACATTCAATGTAACTTAATTGTTATCAATAAATATTCAACATTAACAATCACTATTTAATTACCATATCTCAAAATGATAATTTATTCAGAATCTGCAACTTTATGGTCTGAAAGTTCCAAACCTGATTAGAGTTGTACAACCAATTAGAGTTTGTATCATTGTAATTATTGATTATCTCAAAGATATCTTATAGGTTAATATTGTCCTCTATTAAAGTCCTTGAAATTATTATAAGTTAAAATCATTAATACTGTAAGTTTACAATTATTTTAAAGATATCTGATTGGTTGACCAACTACTATGTCACTAGAAAAGCCAATCAGAGTTCCTCATTTTGCACTTATGATTATCTCAAATTTGTGGTAGTTCTGAAAAGACACCCCAGATATATAAAATATGCATGTATGGAGGAAAAATGCTCACCAAGTAAGTAACTTTGGTTGTCCTCTTTGGATTGCTGCTAAAAAAATTAATGATTGACTATTAAAATATAAAAATCTGAAAAATAATGAACTTTATACTTATACCTTGACTCCAATAGTCACCTTTCTTGTATCATGGAATGCAGTAATTTGATTGGATTGTACACCAGCAAATACAGCCATTCATAGCCCTTGATGGCCAGATGGTTAACAACAGACTCTCTGTCGAGGACTCTGATTGGATGTATTCACCCAAATCGCTGCATGTACAAACTTCTGCGATACAAGAATGGTGGCTATTGCAGTCAAGGTATAAGACAAAGTTTGCAAAAGCTTGACATTGTGAAGATGATATCTCAGCTGTGTATAAATAATAAATTCCAGTTGCATAACATGTTAACAATCAATTTAAAATAATATTGTTGAAAAAAAAGTTTCAATAATAAAATAGTTTCAATGATTAAATGTCATAACAATCATAATGTGACTTTACCCGTTCTATTTTAACAAAACCAATAGTATCATTGGCAGCATCCACAAACAGAATTCATGGTCTTAGGTTAAGTATTAACTGAAATGCAGTTTGATATATCTAAAAATATAAACATAAAGGGATTGTGAAGAGGTTTTATAAAAATGTCAAATGTGTATAGGGGAAACTGACAGCATTGATTTGCACCATTCAAATTTCAATCAGGCATACGTGGTTCTTGCAATTCCACTTAAACTATGCTTTTTACGTTGTTACCATCATAGAGTTCCTTATATAGCAATAGCAGATTTTGTGATAGTGATGTCATCACACTTAACTTTAAGTGAAATCGTAAGAGACACAGACGTCGGAATGAAAATTGGAATGGCGCAAATTGATGCTATCAGTGTCTAGGATACACATAAAAAGTTTAGAGAACCTCTTTACAATCCTTTAAAAATGCTGATCATGTTAGCAATTATGAATTAACATTAGCTTTATAATCAAATAAATGATTAAATGCAGTTTATATGTGAAAGTCTCTATACACTAGTGTTTTTTGGCAAGGCTATCTAATTATAAATTTGACCAGTTCGGTTGGACAATGGATTTCAAAATATATTCCATTATATAACAAATTAAAAGGATTGACAAATATATCAAACTCTCTTATGAAGACTCTCTGCAAACCAAGACACAAACTGGTTTAAAGCTATTAAACCGACTATCAAGCACTGTCTGTCTAGCAACTTAGCTTTGGTATTCGCGTAAATGAGCGAATTATTATAAAGTTTTGTTCTCAAGAGCTGTTAAAAAGCAAGATATTTGAAACAAGAACTTTGGATGATAAGTTGAGAGATAAAAGAACATGCATGGGAATGAATCCTGATACAGGAAGTAATGAAATGAATGATTCAAAATGAATTTTCAACCTTTTAAAAAAAAAAGTCAATGTTAATTAAGGCTATGAGAACCCACTATCACAACACAAGCAAACTGTCTCAATCATCATCAGAGGTCACTGAATTGATAGAATTCAAATGATTTCTATTATGTCGAAATTCATCCTTTAATGATAAACTATACATAGAATAAAATGCATCTTCAGTCACTTCCCGTTCTATTTTTAAGAAGTCAGGTAATTTCAGACGATCAGCTTTAGCTGTATAGGTCTCTAATAATATTAATCCTTTACATCTGTAATAGATAAATTAATATTTTAGGCAATTTTCTTACATACATACTGTAAAAAGAGAAAATGCGAGAACTTACTCTTGGTCTTTAGCAACCAATATATGCTGTGCAGGCGTGGACCATATGTAAAATCATAAAATCATATCAAATCAAAATTTGCTGAGATAAATGTATCTCATACATTAAATGAATTGAAATCTGTAGCCAGTGTTAAGCTCAAAATCAAGGGCAATAACTCAAATTCAAACTTCAGTGATAAACACAAGCATACCAAGTGTTCATAATAAATGAAGACATGTGTGGCAATATTTCTATTTGAGCATATACAAGATATATGAAAGCATTATGTATTTGCAATTCTTCAACAGTTAAATTAATAATTTTAGGACCAATATCTTCATGTAACAATCTATTTACATCATGTAACAAAAGATTATTTGCAATGTTGTTCAAATGATATTAAATTATAATGAACCAGTGAAGACAGGTAATGTCCATTTGTGTAATGAAATATTAAAAAAAAAAAAAAAAATAATATAGAAAATACATCACCTTGTAGGACATGGTTCTTTATAGATATCCATATGAAAATATTCATTTTGCCATAGAAAACATTGTCTCTTTTTATATATAGTATCATGACATTCATCTTTCTGGGCTAGTAAAATCTGTGATCATCCAAAATAAAAACATTTAAAACATAGTGAAACATCAATAACCTAATCAATATAAACAACAACCTAATCAAAATATACAATAACCTAATCACAATATACAATAACCTAATCACAATATACAATTAACCTAATCACAATATACAATAACCTAATCACAATATACAATTAACCTCATCACAATGTACAATAACCTAATCAATATAAACAATAACCTCATCAAAATAGACAATAACCTAATCACAATATACAATTAACCTCATCACAATATACAATAACCTAATCGCAATATACAATAACCTAATCACAATATACAATTAACCTAATCACAATATACAATAACCTCATCAAAATAGACAATAACAGTAACCTAATCAAAATATACAATAACCTCATCACAATATACAATACAATATACAATGATCTAATCAAAATATACAATAACCCTTATTAATAATAACCCTATCAACAAATACAGTTAGTTTGTCCATATTTAATTTAATAAACTAACTTTTCTATAGTTCTTAAGTTATTTCTACCAATTGATAAAATCAGTCCAAACCTTGAGATGTCAAAATGACTACTCTCAGGATTTGTAAATTCAATATGACACTTGGTGCAAAGGCTATATATCAAGACTGACGCATGACCCTCAAGACAGTTACTTTGATCCTTATTCCAGAAATCTGATTTACTTACAAAATACTTTATAAATTAATACAAGAAATAAACTGACCTCATAATCTTTAGATGTTATAGGCATTCGTAATTCTACACTCTGTTTATTGATCTCTGGTCTACGTATTGTATGTGTGTACGTCCAATGATCTACAAATACAAAAACATTATTTGCTAGCTTGACTCTGAATTGCGAAAACTAAGCAGGACTGACACGGCCAATCACAAAGTGGCATGATGGGAAAATTATTGTCTCTGAATTTGGATGTTAGTCAATAGATTAGAGAAAGACAAATCTTGTCCACCAGTCTATGATGTGTAATAAAGAAACAGATAAATTTAAAATAAATAAATGTGCAATGACAAATTGATGCAGAATTTATTCACAATCTTACCTCCTTGTCCTCTTCTTCTTAATCTAGCCTGCATTTTACGACTAGGTGTTACAAGATAATCATGGACAACTTGAAATTCTTGTAAAAATGGCAAATCCTGAAAAAATAAAGGAAACACTGTTTTTAATCAAATAAAATCCCTAGAATTTTTTTAAGACCTATAATATGAGATTTAAATTGTAACACACTTAGGCCTAGTTAGGCACGTATTTCATTTTGTTTTGTTAAATGAAAAAGCTTTAAACTTAATGCTCTTGAGTAAAAAACCTGCAGAAATAAAACTGAATACCAAATTGGATTTCATAGGTTTATAGTTTTATGCATTTCATAATCATAGTGTTGTGTGAAAGAAAATTATTTTGTTAAGCTTACGGCTCCATCTTTGATTCTGGAAACGAGAAATTTTCGTTTTTTACTGTTTGGTGCTAATCTGTCTTCTGCATCAATACCCATTCTGTTACATACAGCCTGAAAATTATTCCACAGAAATAGACATTAAACCTTCAACAGACAAAAGTTTACATTTGCATTCCACATTTCAATAGCATGTGCGTGCCCAGCCTGATAAATCTGGCTCTAACCACTCTTATATACAATATAAGGAATTGATAGGACCAGATTTTGCCATGTCTCATATTATAACCTCTAAAGCCAAGGAAATATTTCTTCCGCTAGAATGCAACAGCTGTGCAATGAGTACTGAGCCAATTAATATGGTAGACTAGA
The DNA here is from genome assembly GCF_000327385.1 of Lottia gigantea. Classification (NCBI taxonomy): domain Eukaryota; kingdom Metazoa; phylum Mollusca; class Gastropoda; family Lottiidae; genus Lottia; species Lottia gigantea. Next base: position 1,154,808 of record NW_008708752.1, on the reverse strand, counting down.
CTGTTCTTTTTCATGTTATTCCCTCTCACCAGCATCCTTGACATGGACTTGAAATGGAGTTGAAAAACTAGAGAATTTGATATTCAACCATGCCAAAATCAAATCCCAGAACTCCAACTTGGTGAACTGCTACAAGAAGCCTGGTTACATGAACTATAAATAAAGACACCTATAAGGGTCATGGAAATTGTTAACAATAGCTGTCCACATTAAGGAAAGTAAACTTACAGCTATCATTCTAGTGAGTTTAGTTTCAAAACCTGTTGAATTATCAATAACATCATAATAAGGATGACCAACCCAAGCCTAAAATAGAAATAACTATAATACATATATTAAATACTTTCAATTCAAAAGGAATCAAAGGGGCTTTATTTGCTTAATATGTGAGTTTTAGATTTGTTTTGACTAGTGACATCACATGGCTGTTATGAAGTTAAAATGCTCACAGACATTATGCTGGAAAGTGGATGATAAATATTAGCCCAGGTTCATAATAATGTTTGTCCTATGTAATGATTTTATCTTGTCATATCATAATATTTATATCAACATTAAAAGTATCCATATATAAAAACATTTATATCAATAACATATCATGTGACTTCAGCACTTTGCCACTTTATGTATCATGATGTGTCATCTAAGTTCAATTTTTCTGCATTTTATGAATCTACCCCAGTTTCTACCTATGTTTTGAAACAAAAGTGTACTAATTAGCATAATATAATTGGTGCATTATTATAAGCATAACTCCATGCATTAGTGTATCACAAACATATGAAGTACATGCATGATGTGTCATTACTTAACTACACTAATGTATCATAATAAAATTTTAGGTTATTGGTGCATTATATATAAGCATGTGTCGATTAAATACACCAATGTATGGCAAATGAATGTGGTACATGCATGATGTGTCATTGAAGTACAACGTTGTATCACATTAAGTGTTATTTAAATGTATACGATAATTAAGTATACTAATTAAGCACACTAGAATGATGTGTCATTTAAGTAAATTAATGTTTCACACTATGTGTCATTTAAGTACATTACTGTATGACTAGCAAGATGTGTCATTTATCACAAGCATGATGTGTCATTTCAGTGCCTCAATGTATCAAACTAACAAAATGTATCATTTAAACAACATAATAATGCAGATATATTTATTTTGAAAAGTGTGGTACTCTATCAGATGACAAAGGAATACTTTGACGACTGTTATCACTTTTAACACAAATACTTACATCAGCTGTAATTTCATCAAGTTCGCGAGCTATTTCTATGCCCTCTCCTCTTGTTTTATGACCAGCAATAGTGTAGAAAGCTTCAGCACCTTTGCTGGCTGATACCATATGTATGATCTGATTATATCTATTATCACGTAACTCTATATCATTCCATCCATTATCATTCTTCATCTTCTCCCATTCTTCACGTTTTACATCTACAAATAGTCAATAGGACATCTTAATTTACCACACGATTACAAATTTCTTATCATTGACATTAGTGAAAACAATGATGAATTGTGGAAAAGCAAAGCCCAAAAAGCTGTCATTGTCATATCGCTCTGCTTTGGATCTATCCCACAATCTGTTACGTTATCAAGAAACAAGTTTTACATGCTTCGATTTGTTAATATCATCATTAGAATGAGACATTGGTAGAAAATGTGTTAGATTACAATGGAGATAAAAAAAAAAATGAAATTATAATTGAATTTCAATTAGATTGCTTAATTCACTACACTATTTACACCAGCTGTTCAAGAGCTGCTATTGCTTCAAACATTTCACTTGTAAATATTTACAATCAATTAATTTCATTGTAAATGTATGGGAACAATTTACCAAGGCATTTTGAAAATCTTTTAAAGTGAGAGTGAGAAAAATATCGTTCAGATAAAAATAATATGTGACTGATTGAATAGTGGAATGGTGCAAATTGAAGCTATCAATATCCTGAGAACCTCTTTACAATTAAGTAGAGATGATTTTTGATTGAATTAGTATAGATCATTCCATGTGACATTTTGTCATATTAATTCATTCTAACTGGATGAGGAAATATATATAGAAATCAAAAAAATTCTATTGTCAATTATTGTTCTTAGTGAGGCAGACTTTGGAGTCTATATATACAATACACTATAGACAATAATAGAAATGTTCTATTCTAATATTAACATTTATTGATTTTTGAACTGTTTTTTTAATGATAAATTCAAAAGCAATTAATTCTCATCATAAAATGTATATTTCAAGCAAAAATCAATTGAAATTCTTTTGTTTGCAGTAATCAAAAACTATAAGAATTTCAAATGCTGCAATACAATTTCTAAACAATTTTAACATTTATAAGTAGATATTGATATCATACTTTAGTATGAATATTACTTTAGTGATTTTTGTACATTTCTACTATTTCTGAAGACTATTTACGTATATTCTAAAATCAACCACCCAAAATGGCACATCTTTCCCTTTAATCTGATTGATAAAATTTTAATGTCAAACAGTTACTAATCACATGCACTGTTCAATGATTAATTCTAATGTACTTACATGCAGTGCCATCCATCACTCCTCTATCACAAATTAATAAAATATCTTGATTTAATGTTTTAGCTAAATCATGATATGTATTTTCTATACGAATCATAGTCTTAATAATATTCTCTTGAAAATGATGGGCTGAAAGACATGTGATAAAATAAGATATTTTGAATCATCCTGATAATTCATTTTTGGACTATGGAGATTACATGTATTTAGTGTATGTACAAGTCAGACGCCTACTCATCTTCACAATGTCAAACTATTACGAACTTTGTACTTGACTGCAATAACCACTATTCTTGAAGTGAATAAATTGGATTGCAATTTAACGAATACAGCCGATCAGAGCTCTTGACAGAAAGGCTGTAAACATTAAAGCTTTGTGTTTACATACTTTCTGTCGAAGTCTCTGATTGGCTGTATTTGCTAGCATACAATCTAATCACATTGCTTCATTTACAAACTTTCGTGATACTAAAAAAGTGACTATTGCAATAAAGCTGTAAGCACAAAGTTTGACATTGTGAAGATGAATTTTTCAGGTTATAATATGAAGGTACCCAAAGAGGCTCAACTATAAAACCCCAACAATGCTGATCCAGATGCAACCAATTATTAGAACTACCAACAGCTACCTAGTCTGCATCCGCTGGCAAGCAACATAAGGCTTTGATAGTAATTGTAACATATCAACCATTAGGGTTAACTGTGTCTAAACTGCGTAATTTAAATTGATAAAATTGACTATCTATTATTGATGCTAATGAACAAGGTACATGTGGAAAATAACAAATTTGTTTATTAAGAGATAAGTCTTACCTTGATCTTTATTTAAATCAGAAAACTTCACACCTCCACTATAAAAATATCAATTTAAAGTAAATAACTTGTTTACTTTATGATAACATGTTTATTTTTCAAGTTGTTTTATCTCTCAATTTATCTATTGTTTATCATACTGTTAGAATAACATATTCATTATCAAATAATATTTCAAAATATCATTAACATTTTTATTTTAATGGGTCATTTACATCTTACTTTTAATGGATCGTTTTCAACTTACTTTTAATGTAACATTTACATCTGTAACATTTACATTTTACTTTTAGTGGGTCATTTACATCTTACTTTTAATGGATCATTTACATCTTACTTTTAGTTGGTTGTTTACATCTTACTCTTAATGGATTGTTTACTTCTCCTTTTAATGGGTCGTTTACATCTTACTCTTAATGGATCATTTACATCTTACTTTTAGTGGGTCGTTTACATCTTACTCTTAATGGATCATTTACATCTTACTTTTAGTGGGTTGTTTACATCTTACTCTTAATGGATTGTTTACTTCTCCTTTTAATGGGTCGTTTACATCTTACTCCTAATGGATCATTTACATCTACTTTTAATGTAACATTCACATCTTACCTTTAGTGGGTTGTTTACATCTTACTCTTAATGGATCATTTACATCTTACTTTTAGTGGGTCGTTTACATCTTACTTTTAGTGGGTCGTTTACATCTTACTCTTAATGGATTGTTTACTTCTCCTTTTATGGGTCGTTTACATCTTACTCTTAATGGATCGTTGACATCTACTTTTAATGGGTCGTTTACATCTTACTCCTAATGGATCATTTACATCTACTTTTAATGTAACATTCACATCTTACTTTTAGTGGGTTGTTTACATCTTACTCTTAATGGATCATTTACATCTTACTTTTAGTGGGTCGTTTACATCTTACTTTTAGTAGGTCGTTTACATCTTACTCTTAATGGATTGTTTACTTCTCCTTTTATGGGTCGTTTACATCTTACTCTTAATGGATCGTTGACATCTACTTTTAATGGGTCGTTTACATCTTACTCCTAATGGATCGTTTACATCTACTTTAATGTAACATTTACATCTTACTTTTAATGATACACTAAAAACCATACTTTCAATGGAGAATACTATTGTTACAATTATACCTTGCTTGAAGGCCATGGTTTGTAGATAAAATAAATTTTAAAATATTTTAAAATTTGAGCCATAAACATTTTCATTTTTTGTGGATAAAAAGTTGACTTAACCTTGGGAAGAGATGTGTTACAAAAACACATCAATTTAAACAGAATTTACATGACAATCAAATTAATGTAAATCTTGTGGAGAAATTTAGAGAATTTTGACAAATACATAAATAAAACTTTTATATCAAGATGACTCGACAAAATGTAATTTATATTTTTCATTTATTTAGCAATTTGTCCCAGTAACCGATATTTGATAAAAATTTGATACATTTAACCTTACACAATGAAACACTTATAAATCAATGGTTGACAATTTCAATTATCAAGACTGTGACTCTTAAATTCAATGATTTGAAGATGCTCTGCCACATAGAGATTGATCACAAATGAAGATTTAATGTATAGGTGGTCTACTTGGGGATCAATTTATTTAATATTAGATTACAATTGCATTCTTTTTTTCTTATATATTTTGTCACCTAACATTTATTGTAATTTAACAAGAATTCTACCTCAGTCCAGTTCTAATGACATTATTCTTAACCAATAACCAATCAAAAAAAAACAAAAAGACGAATTCTGGATAGCAAATTCCAAAGACGTTGTCGAATTTCTCTACTTTGGGTTTCCCTGTTCGTCTTGCCAATCTACATAATTGGGTGAAGTTTCATATAGGCTGACTGAAGCATATTTAAAAATCAACAGCAATAACTTTAATATTATTTGTACACTGAACAGTGTGTCAGTCTACATATTCCGACTTACCTCAGATATATCATAGCAGCTTCTGGACACCGGAAAACCTAAAATCAAAAGAATGGAAAAAGAGATATATATGTCTTAAAATTTGTCTGGTTTAGTGATGAAAAAATTAGAGGTGCAGGGCAAGAGAAAAAAGCATAACAAATTCATCTTTCCGAATTACAATCCAAAGGTAAAAGAACAAAAGCTTGCAAAATCAAGCGGGTAGAAACCTTAAATTGTAAATTGATAGAAAACTTACCTTCCATCCCAAGTTTTCAAAGAATGTACTTAGTCTAGCCTGGCCAGTTGTTTTTCCCCCACATGGTCCTGAAATAGACAATAATTATGTACAATAATAGTATACCATAATATTGTGTTCTGTTATTTAATATGTACTGGTATCTATGAATCACAATAGGATTTAAAATTGATTAACCTCTTGATGACTGCTGAAACAAAAGGACAGTCTTGGAATTTTTATGTTCTCTCAGAAGAATATTCATGGGGATGTAAATTCATATCTTATTTTTCATGGTTTACCAAAATAGTATGACCTCATTATAAAATCTAACTATATGATATTGTTTTTCTATCTTAACTGGGTTGGCTTATATTTAGTGTTTAACTACCATTGTTTGATAATCCCCCATATCAATACATATCTTTCATAACAATAGCCGTACTATATTTTGTGGGTACATAAACTCATTGATTGACTAAACCACCATTTTCTATCAAATTGATGTATTCCAATGGTGTAATTCACAGTCCCTTCTTGTGAACTAGGCCAGTTATAAAATCTTATACCATATCTCATATGAAGATTGAGTCTTCTGGGAAAAAAAATTGACGGAACTCTCAGATAGATTCATCTTACATAGACGTGCTTCTACACGTGTTTCCAAAATTTTGTGGAAAATTTTGTTTGTCCATCACAGATCCGCTATTTAAAGATATTGTCATCTAAATTTTTGCTTTACCAGCTGATAGACATCATTTTCAGCTATTTATGGTAATTTTCAGTAGTATCCCATTTCCAGATCTCCAGTAAATCAACAGTAACTTACCACAGCAGTTTAGACTATCCTCACTCTCTCACATGCAAATTCAACTATCAATTGGAGGACAATTGCTCTGACATCAGATAGTTGTACACCAGACAAATGCAAATTGTCCTTTTTTCTCATTTCTTTGGTGAGCTATTGTTTGATGAGCAACTGTCTAATGAACAATTGTCTGGTGAGCTACTGTTTGATGAGCAACTGTCTAATGAACAATTGTCCGGTGAGCTACTGTTTGATGAGCAACTGTCTAATGAACAATTGTCCGGTGAGCTACTGTTTGATGAGCAACTGTCTGGTGAACAATTGTCCGGTGAGCTACTGTTTGATGAGCAACTGTCTGGTGAACAATTGTCCGGTGAGCAACTGTTTGATGAGCAACTGTCTGGTGAACAATTGTCCGGTGAGCTACTGTTTGATGAGCAACTGTCTAATGAACAATTGTCCGGTGAGCTACTGTTTGATGAGCAACTGTCTGGTGAACAATTGTCCGGTGAGCTACTGTTTGATGAGCAACTGTCTGGTGAGCTACTGTTTGATGAGCAACTGTCTGGTGAGCTACTGTTTGATGAGCTTCTGTCTGGTGAGCAACTATCTGGTGAACATCTGATCGATGAGCAACTGTCTGGTGAACAACTGATCAATGAGCACCTGTCTGGTGAACAACTGATCGATGAGCAACTGTCTGGTGAGCAACTGTCTGGTAAACAACTGTTTGATAAGCAACTGTCTGATGAACAATTGTCCAGCAAGCTACTGTCCATATCCCCTATATATCATAAAATAATAAGTATTTACTGCTCATAAAGATGATAGTATCAACCTAGAAGTGAAAGCAGACCTTAATGTCTGAGGTACCTTCTAAGTTGAATCAAAACAGAACTGGACATCAGATTTTAATTCTGAAAATTGAAACTGTTTAAGCTGTTGAAGCAAATGTTAAGATGATTGTACATCTTTATCTATATAGCTTCTGTAGAAATAATCTTATTGCCCTGAAGACAAGACTAATCCTTTGTCATCTTGTGAAGTCATAAATCCTAATTACTTAGTTCACGTCTGCCTACTTAAAAATACATTTATCAGTATAATTATCTAGCTGGAAATCATCATCCCATTATAAGTGATAATTATATTTAGTTAGTAAGGTGTAAAGGTTTATAAAGTGTTAAGATTGATTTTGATATTTTCTAATTAGCCATTTGATAAAATCAAATTACTGGTATTACTATGGCATGTACAATTACAATCTGACTACAGAAAACTGCCATGTGTCCAGCACAGTTCTCTGTAGCTATGATCATCCATATTAGATTCTCTAGGGCCAAGAAAAGACTAAAACTTTAAATGGACTACATTCTTTCAAAAAGATTAAAAACAGAAAGTATTTAAGCTTTCCTTGTCATTATTTTTGTCTCATCAATAAATTCTGTGGAAGAGAATGCAATTAGGGATGGATGTCATCAGCTGTCATCCTGTCAAACTCATTCAAACAAGTCAAATAACTAAGCTAAGTGCTGGACTGTGTTTCTCAAAAGATCGTAGGTTAACACATGAGCATAAACTTTTGAAATTAACAATTTGATAACATCAATGTTTTTATTCACTTTCACAGTTCAGTCCTACAAATTTTGAGAAACAGGACTCTTTAAATATTGGTTATTGAACTACTTAGGAACAAAGTGGTGTGAGTTTGAGAAGAGATTTAAAATAATGTATGATATAGGTTATCAAACAGACTAAAAGGTTACTTATCTTGTGATAAAGAACAAAGCAAAAGGATTTCTGTTTGGGACAGAAGATTACAATGTATTAGTACATTTGATTTGAACATAGTGATACAAAACTTTTGTTATTTCAATTTGTTTTCACCAGTGAAAAAAAATTCTTCCATAAGTGATGGTTAGATTAAATCAAAGCCTTGTGAAATATAAACTAAACACCACAATGATCAAAAATAAAATTTATCAACACAAAAAAGTCAATTTATTCTGGCAAAACCTTTCAAATTTACCTTCTGTTTAGGCTTTATACACGTTATCTCAAAAAGCTCTTATTCTGGCAGGGTACTTTTGATTTAGGACTTTATTTCCCAATGTCCTTCATCCAATGGGGAGGGCTGATCATAGAGCTCTGATAGTTTCTCGTTAAAAATGAAAAAAATCTGTCAAGTGATAACGCACTATCCTATAAGCAGAAAAATAAGACAATGTTGGTATATTCAGGGGAGCGCAGGCGATGTTTGTTAGATGTTTGCTGAATTTCTAGAGTTGGATGATACCTTAAGCTTTTCAAACCAGAGCTACAGGCCGTATATATCCTTTGGTAGTTTGAAATCAAAAAGACAAGGCTAATTATGCTGTCTTGGCAAAGCTTACTTCATTGTACACAGCATAATATGGTCTGTCTATAATAAGCAAACAAGGTGCAGAAAACTGGGATGTAATTTCATTTGTTTGAATTTTCAGTTAATTTGGTATAAAAAGAAATTGATCTACTTGACTGTTTAATTTATAAGCCAGATATTGTTCACCATTTCAGGCAACAGGTTATATCACAAAGATCTATTGTTTAAATTACTATTGAGTTGAATATATCAACACTTAAATGCATTAAATCTATTTCATTTCTGTCACTTGAATTCACATTGATTTGGTGTAGGGCAGTGCGTCTTAACTTCAGTGAGATCACTCCTCCTTGATACAGTTCTATTCTCCCATAAAATAAATCAGTCACTTTGAAATGAATCCATGAATGGATATAATATCATACTCCACATATCAAGATAGTTCAATGTGACCTTTGTTCGTATCAATTTCAGTTGAAGTTCACCTTGCCCCCCATCCACATTAATGAAATGAAATGAATGGAGTTTTACATCTACTTTTCTGCACCATGTGGCATATAACTAATGATAAACTGTTATTTGTAAATTGTTATAATCTGTCTATGTCAATAAAAGAAATATCTATAATGACTCTGGGTCGATAATCCAAATAATGATAATTAAGCCATTTGTTTGGATTGTTTCATTTAGTGTCAAGATAATCTATATCAAATTTCATGAAAACAAAAATAAAATACAAACAAACTTGTAAATGAGAAGTTAAGCTTGCAAGAGCAAAATTCATTCACTGATGTCATGTACAAATTTGAATTTGACTTTGCTCTTGTTGCAAAAATTCTGACAGGTTAATAATTAATTTTGAATCTTCATTTTGAATTGCCAACAGACAATGCTATAGGATTTCATTTTTGGATCATATCTATGAGTAAATTTTCAACTACTATTGATTCAGATCAAGTTGTGCAGTGTAACAATCATGATAAGGATCAGGACCTATGTCCACTCATCTTCACAATGTCAAGCTTTTACGAACTTTGTCCTTATACCTTGACTGCAATGATCACCTTTCTTGAATCTTGTAGTTTGTAAATGAAGCAATTTGATTGGATTGTATGTTGGTGAATACGGCCCATAGGTGGCCTTGAGAGAAAGTCTACAAAGTAAGCTTGCAACCTTCTGTTCAGAGCTCTAATTGGCTGTAATTATTCACAGGCATAGAATCCAAGCAAATACTGCATTTTGTTTGTAATAGCTTTATATTTTGAAGATGATGTAAACAGTAGATTTGCAACATCATAAGAAGTAAACATAGCTTATAAAACATCAGCAAACTTGGTCACTAATGGAGACCATTTGAGATTCAAGGTAACATAAGAACAACAATATCAAGCAAATTGATACAACAGTTTACACAGGTTCTTCTTAAACTAATTACTAGTCAATGAAGTAATTAAAGCTTGCTGAAAAGAATTCTCTTCAAAATTTCCCAATCTGTCTGCAGGCTATTTGCAAGGGGTAAAAGCCAACAAAACTTGATTATGACCGATACTCATATGTGATTAGTCATTATAAAGAATTGAGTAAGGTTATTGATGGCTAGTGTAATACCAGATAATCACCAATTCATTGAGTTACATCATAGCTATTGAATACCAGTCAAAACATTGGATAGAGTTCAAATCCAAGTCAAAATTAAAAATTACTTTAAATAAGGGTTTTCAGAAGGTTCTCAAGCTTTTCTTTCACAGTATAGATGGATATGATATCTTTATATTTAACCTTGTTAGTGACTGAGTGATGTAGGATGGTGGGGTGGGAAAAGACTCTTGTTGTTTCGCAATTGACTATAATCCAATAAGTGTGTTACAGCCTGTGCTTGTTCCTGCATGGTGTTGCCTATCTTCAATAGCCAAAGGAGAAGCATATCAAATCAAATTTTCGTATGATATCCTGTACAAAGTCAATGGTATTTGAAAAATTTAGCCTGATTATTCTCTCATTGTCCAAAATACCATGCAAAAAAAAAAATGCAATATCAATATGAGGTCAGTATCTTAATTAGTTATTTTGGAATTTAAGGAACCATTGTGATAAAATGTAGAAATACTGAATACTTTCTTACAATGACAGTTGTTATTATATTATAGCATGCAAAAAAAAGTCATCAAAGTACATATTTCATTCATTAAAGTACGGTATATCTAAATATCCATTGAAAACAGTCGAAAGCAGCTGATGATATTTATTGATTTAATAAAAATATGCTAAAATTCCATGGACTACTATCATTTGATATATAAATTGGATCTTTTTTTTCCACACATTATGACACATCTTGAATCAAAACATATAGCATACATAATAAATATTACAAATTTTAATATTTTAATTCATTATTTAAGTTTAACAACAAAACAGAGAAAATAGGGTACCAAATTAATTACAAAATATAGCACAGAACACAACAATACTAATACTATACCAGAAATAACTTAAACCATATTACTTGGCAAATTTGATAAAGATATTAAGTTTTCCTCCAGGCAAATGCACGTGTTTTATTTCAGCAGCATGGTATATCAAAATATAGCAACAATAAGCTTTGATCTTTCAGCCAGTGTGGATTAAGAAATTAATTAACGAATGACATGAAAATAAACGAAATAACAATGCTAAAAATAATTACCTCCTGTCAGTACGACCTTGTAGAAATTATTTTTCTTCTTCGGATCCTGTGCCATTTCGCACAACTGTCTGTTCTGTCGTGTTATTGCTACTACACAACGTCGATGACCATAATAACGAAAAATGTTGGCCATTTATAGACTAGTTAGTGGTAGTGAGCATGCGCTGTAGATGGGATTACAAAACAATAGCATCAACTGAATGACGGATTATTTATCGTAACAGTTTTCTGCGATTTCGAGTAAAGTTTCTAATGCATAATGAGAATAAGACACTCATATTTTATTTGACAAAAATGATAAAGCAAATAGGGGCTTGCTACTTGAGGAGAGCATTTTAACTTTTGTTCACTTCGGCAGACTGCAGTTTGCTTCTTCAACTTCACATGTGCATGTGTACAAAAATGATATTTTTGTCATACCGGTGAAGAAAAACGAAATTATTGCATGAAAAGGTTGTGTATTAACTTCTTTTTTTTTTTGTCAAGATTTCAAATTATAATTTAAGTGCTCATACAAAACTTGGAAACTAGTTATACCTGTGTCTTTAATTTTGGTCAAAATGAAAAATAGATAGGGGGAACTTGATCGATTATGTCCATGTGGGTTTATTATAAATCAGAGATGTGTATTAAGCTGAAGACTTGACAGCAAGAAAACAATGCCAGCAATTATTAAGTTTATGAAATACAGATCATCAGATGACCATCTGCAACTATCTGCAATCCAGCTATTCATATTCAAGTTTTTACAAAGCCAAGATGTCCTGACCTTTCCTGACAAGTTTTATCCTATTTACCTTTCTCTTCAAGATAACAGATATTAGTATTCTAAAAATAAGACTTCAATTATGAAGTGAATATTCACTATACATTAAACTAGTAAAAATGGCATTTTAAATTCAGATTTAAAATTTTTATTCATAAATATAAAATAATATTGAAAACACAAGTTAGAGATTAACATCTAAAACATTAACATAGTAAAAAATAACCATAACAAAATAATAAATCTTTTCTAATGCTCTAAGAAGAACAGGGATGCTATGTCAAAAGACCGTATAGTCTTAAACACAGATTGGACTCCGTCTGATTGAGTTCCAGTTCTGTTTTGATATTTGTAAGCCTCACTTTTAAAGGAACAGATGCACATTTTTCGAGCTGATTCGAGTCTTGAATATATGTAAATAGTCTTCAGAAGTTCTAGTTTGATTGTCTATCCGGTACCATAAAGAATGAACAATTCTTATGCCATGGCCAGTGCTTTTGAGAGTAGGCTCAGTGAAAGATGAGACAAAGCTATTTCCAGAACCACTGTTTGAATATTATACCCTAAAGAAAAGCTGGATTCTATAAATGAAATATTATCCAATTTCCAGTTTTCCTGATTCAGATAAAAAAAAAAAAGGCTTAACATTCCTTATAAATAAATTTTGTAAAAAATAATTTTTTTCATGAAAGAACGATGTAAACACTGGAATGGTTTCAGTAATAAGAAATCCTAAGTGAAAGAAGTGTTCTAGTCTTTGTATGTGGTATTGCAGACACTCTATCATTTGGTTCCATTCCTGTAATTCCTGGGAAATTTGATTGGATTGTGACTAATCCAGTATTTAATGCAGTAAATAGTATTCAGGCCAAATGGTACACTTTTGGAATCACAGGAATCACAGACTAACCCTGTGTCAGTGCCTTCTGTTGAATAGTGACTAGTTGATTGTCAATTGTACTGGTTTCCTGATCCCTAAGAGCATACAAAGGCTTGAACACCCTCTTGAATCTCTCTTATATGATAATCAACTTATCTTATTAAAAAACGATGAGCCATTTAATTTGAATTTTGGCTTTGTGAAAAATTTTATTGCACCTTTTATCATTAAACTTAACCAATATATCTGTGGTAAAAGAAGAGCCAAACAACCTATATTACACTTTACTGGTATATGTGTGAATACATCTAAAAATGATATTTTGGCATATTTGGCATAACAAAAATATAAATAAGGAAAGACTAAAATTCTGCTTATAAAGAAAACTGCAATCATAGATAGACCAACAACAGAGTAGGACGGATAGTCTGTTAACTTCAACTGAAAGAAGAATAACATAGACCATTAGTTGACATCACAATCATATAGTGAGACCAAAGTGGTGCTTGATGGGCAAGTTCTGAACAGGGTTTTTCTGTTCAAATTCTGGCCTCGATCAAACAGTACAAAATTCACTTTCACATGTCACATTCAAAATTTTCCCTTTTCCTTTCTCCAATTTCAATTCTGTCTACAACTACGGTTTTTTCCGCACACGTGAAACACATTTATTCCATGAATCTAGAACGTGCAAAATTCACCAATCAAGTGCACCTCAATATTGTTCCATTATGTCTTTCTTTTCTTAATGCAATAATAAAGTTTCCCAACCATTCAATTTAATGTAAGAATTTGTTCATAATACGGTTAAATTTTGATTATATTTACCTGTAACATAATTTGCCTGGCACTAATAAATGGCACTGTGATCTCTATCATATAAAATACACCAACAAAAAAATCTCCCTTTCCTCCTCGAATAAACTGAAATAATTCAAATAGATTAGATAGATTCATTTTCCTTTCAATTGCACATTATTGTGATTATCTACATAGTGAAAAATGACCGACTGGAGTTTTTTTTCTTCTCCTCATGTGGCCGCAGCCAGTTAGTGAAATCTTTGATAGGACTTTAGTCGGTGACAATAGAGCACAATAGAGCTTGAAATCGAATTGCTTCAGTGATGGATTATGCTAGTAAAGCAGATATTACTCTTAGAACACAAAAAGCCACTTGACAGGTTCTATCAACTCTTCTTTCAAAACTTTGAATCAGCAGTAGCTTTGTTACTCATAGTGTATCCCTGGTAATAGACACAATTCCATATCTGATCATGTATTTGGTTGAACAGGACATACCAGAGTTGCTCTCCATGAAACAATGTATCTTTAGCTGTGAGTATAGATAGATTTGGATAACAATACCTACCATTAAAATAGGAAAAAATATGATAGGAAACACAACATGGTGGATTAGCAATAGTTTAGTATTTATCACAAAATGGTAGAGTCTGTTGATTACATCTTTATGTTTTAAAATCCCCTGATGCTCATGATAATGAGTGGTGTACATAGCCCAACAATCAAATATGAAATATGGCAGAGCAAAACAAGCATATCCATTTGATAACCAGTGTCTAAAATAAAAATAATAATAAATTTTAAGGAACTTTAAGTTGGAACACTTTATGAATTCAGATATTGACTCTCAAAAAAAATTAAAATGCAATATGTAGAAGTAGAGAGAGAAAATATAATAATGTGACTTCAAGTTAGATAATTTTCAGTTTTGGACAACCAAATGTCATATCCTGATACTTTCTTGCAGAGTGATGGTATGTGTTCTTCAATCCCTTGAAAGAATGATTATTAGATGCAACATTGGTTGAAATGAAACAGATCACTGTCAGAATTCCAGACTTTACTTACTGGTCATAAATTACATCATGACAAGATCTAGCTATTATAAAACCTGCTATACATGAACATACTGCCTGTATACTACAAACAATTCTGAAATAAAGAAAAAGTTGTCTTTAGAAATGAATTGGGTCTTGGCGTCTGGATATTTGTCATACCTTAATTCTGAATGTAGGATATTTTGCAAAATGGGGGACCTGGGGCCTGTTTCACCATATATAGAAATAAAGTGAGCCGATTTACTTCATCTAATAATCAATAATTTGAAATTTTTCTTAAGAGTTCTTTCAGCCTAAGGACTTAAGCGGTAACTCATACTCATACAAATGAATAGGACCAAACTCATTATACCCCCAAGAAAGGTCCCCAGCACAAGCTAGGACTTTGCTTTTGTACACTCAATGCAAAGCCAATCCGATCTAATGACTTTCACAGCCAATAGGACAAAAGTGAAGTTAACTGCTACGTTTATCAGTAACTGTAGACAGTGATCTAATTTAACAATTGGAAGGATGACTTCGTCTTCAGTTCATGTTATGTTCTTGAATTTTACAGATCAACAAGCCTGGAAAAGCGGAATTAGTCCTAAATTATGGTTACTTGCATGTCACATACTTTTCCGATACATTGGCGATGTCATGTTTGTTAAGATTTGCAGTAAAATGTTTGTTCAAAACTTTTTGAGTCAGTAAATAGCAGGAAATAAAAAATAGTAGACCGGTTGAAGCAGTAACAATGTTGACAATCGCCATAATAGTATACAAAGAAATGTTTTCCAGACGTGCATTACATTTTGCTCTTCAGAAAATACTTGATAACCAAGCAAAAAATCCCTTTATTTGACCTTGACCTTCAAAGCGTGGGGACTTCCTCGTTTTATCCAATCAAACTACTTGAAACAAAATATTGCATATATGAACCAATCAGGAACCGAATGACAAATTGACTTGTAGGATATGGAAATCCTCATTTGTTGAGAAGAAAACCCTCGAACAGTTTCTGAAAAATATTAATCCATTTACCAACACAAGAGGTCGAAAAGAATATATTTCTTAATTCTTTTGTATCTGGACAAAGGTGTGTACCCATTTTAATATATAAAGTATGAATGATCGATTATATGTTATGAAGAAGGGTTGATTTGATGTTTTAGGGTGATGTGGGGCTTGTTGGGACATTAAACACTCACTAAAGCAGTCCAGCAACTGTTTCCATCATCACAAATATTACGGTTTACACATAGGCTTATTGGTAGAAGTCCAAAAGCAGTCTCTTTAAGTATTTGAATTTTGTAGTCATACCTATCATATGAGCTCAATTTCTGGATTTAAGCATAACTTTTCCTGAATACAATTACTCTTGATTATTGCCATGCTATGGACGATACTTTTTTTTACGATTTTGTTCCATAATCTGACATCCTCTTCCCTTATGATTTAACAAATATGTAGACCTAGTTTAGATTCTCATTATCTCATGCGAAAATTATGATCGATGACAACTTGATATTGGCCTGAATATAATAACAGGTTAATATATAAACAGCATGTTTTTGTTGAACTATAAGTAAACAATCAAACTTCAATTTTGAAAAGTCTCAAAGGTGGGCAGTGGGCCCTATTTAAAACTAAGCTCTATCAACTGGTAAAGTAGATATTTGGATAAAGATATAAAATGCTATAGAGCTTATTAAGTTAGCAATGCTGTTTATTTCTTTTTGTAGATTGAAAGATGGGAAGAAATAAATCTAATGCTGGTTTATCAGCGTCACCTGTCCCACCAGCTGATAATACCACAGTCAATGCTGAAGTTAAAATTCGAGAGGCTTTAAAAGAATTGTTTAAACTTATTCATGAAGTTCAGGTAATAATTTCTGTAATTTATGAATACAAGACAATTCAGACCAACACAAAGTTTGACCACTTTTTATAACACACTAGGACCACATGTTTGTTTGAGGCTCAGGCCAATGACTAAACATACTCAAACCACTATTTTAAGACTCAGATTTTGTATACATACAAATTGAAAGTTGAATTTAGATTCACTATCTCAACATTGTTATTTTATGTATAAATTATTTTACAAGAAGATCTTTAGTTTTCCTGTCATTTCATAGAGGATGCTACAAACATGACATCACAAATTAGGGGCCTTGCTGTTGCAGCTTCGACATCAGTTTAAAAAATGGAGGGATTATTTGAATGGTTTGAGTTTTTCCCTTTTTCAGTTTGCCTTGTTCGCAAGCTGAACCTGATTTTTAAAAGTTTAGAAATTTACACCCAAAATCAAGCGAATCTAAATTGATTTTGTAGGATGAAAGATCAAGAGGTGAACATAATTTGACAAATATTTCAAAAACACATGAGAGAATGCAACAAGAACAAAAAAGTAAGTAAGGGTAGCACTAAGAATATGAAGTCATATCCACCTTTCTTCTTTTAAATTTTAAGGAGCTCGGTGGCTTGAACTCATTCTTACAAAAATTTTCATAAATCACAATAAAAATTTTATGTCATTGGAAAGTTCACATGACATGGTTATTATGGATTCTAATATTGGTCAGTGTGTGAAATTCTTAAGAAAGTCATCTTTCCTAAAAATTCCAGCCGTTCCAGCTGTGAATGTACATGAATAATCTGGGCAAAAAGAGTCTTGGCTAAGGATCAGCTAATAGAAATGATTCTAAGTGAACTTCAGTTTTGTAGCTATGAAATAATGAGTGAGTTCTATTTCAGTAACACCATATTATAAAACTAAATTACGAGGGCTATATAATACAGCTATGCAAGATGCTGAACTAGAGGCAGAGTAAGTATGAATATTAGTCAAATATAGACAGACTTGCATTTAAGCACGAGATAGCATGTGTTTTGTGTTACTTTCAATTCCGTTCAATTATATTGGCCACTATATTAATTATCAATATAACTTGAAAAATCACAAATGAATACTGGTTTTTTAAAATGTTCAAAATCAGCAATTTTTTTTATGGTAAAGTCATTTTTTTTAATCTTTATATGTTAAAAGTTAAGATCATTTTTCAGTTTTTAAGTTGCAATGCAATGATATTAATTTTCAATATTTTGATTTTAGATTATTACGGAAAGCTCTAGATAAAATAAGTGAAATCAAAACAATTCGAGACAATAGGAGACAAGGTAAGATATATTTAAGATCAAAAACTTGTCCAGGATGAGGTGAAGAAAGTTATGGTATTTGACATCTACTTGGCCATAAAAATTCAGTGCTGAATGCCGACTTCTGTTCAGTAGAACCACTTTCTCTTCTGAAATGTTCCCTCCAAATTATGTATCTATAACATGTTTCAACAGTAGAAGCTACGCTATTGTAATATCCTTGCAAGTTACTGTTTCCCATGTAGCTTAAGTGAATTTTTTGTTTTCTAGATTCTGATAGACCTAAACAGATTATGAGAAGAGGTGTTTTAATGTCTATGTTACAACAGAATGCCATCACATTACCATTGTGGGTCAGCAAACCTGGAGAACGGTAAGTTAGATGCTAAAACTGATAATTAATTCTTTTGTATGTTCCACCTATTGTGATTTAAGAGACAGATTTCAAGAATTCAAGACATTGAATATAGTATCAGAAAAAAAGCACAGAACCTGTCCTTAGAGAGTTGGACTGTTATCTGCAATATACTTTAGTTTTTAGGTTTCAACCCTTCCTCATTGTTAACTCTGCTGGTGTCTATAGAAAGCTTTATAGCGTGTTACTTTCAAGTCATAAGTTTAAGGTATTTTTCTATATTTTTATTAAACTATTTGTAGTCCACCTCCACTATGTGGTGCAGTACCAGCTGATGGTACCTATGTGGCTAGATCTGGTGATAAAGTAGCAGCTAGAGTTAAAGGTACTGATGGTGAAGAAAATTGGATCCTAGCTGAAGTGGTGTCATTTAATGCTAATACTAATAAATATGAAGTAGATGATATTGATGCTGAAGAAGGAAAAGAGTAAGATTTGTCCGAATGGACATACTTTTGTTTGATTTGATTGAAAAAGTTATTTGTTATAGACCTGATTTCTCCATGGGTATTAACAAACATTTAGAGAAGTAATGTTACTTGATAATCTGTTACTGATATACGATAATCAGAGCGAGATTCAAATATCCTTCTATGTTCTTTACTTATTAGACAATACTTTTATTCATTTTAGACGACATACTATAAGTAAAAGAAGAGTTGTTCCCCTTCCAATATGGAAAGCTAATCCAGACACTGATCCAGAAGCCTTGTTTCCAAAAGGAACAGTAAGTTTACGCTTTTATTGAGAATATTTTGAGAAATGGAGGTGTGAAGATAGTCAATTATTTGTACCACTATCATTTTATTCAGATTTGGGTGGATTTTTTTTTTTAAGACCTTGTGTTACTTTGTACAAAGGTATGTTTTAAAGTGGATGTGCCTGTGCTTGACAGTTTAATTTGAAAATGTCATCATTTTTTTTGTATCCATTTTCAGTTGATGTTAGCATTATATCCTCAGACAACTTGTTTTTATAGAGCTGTTGTTGAAATTCCACCCAAAGGAGTAAGTAAAGCATTCATTTTTAATTTTTCAAAATTAGACCCATTGCATAGCCCATATAAATATAACCATTACAAAATTACATTAATAAATTGTGCAGGAGGCATATGTTATCAAGCATCAAATTTGCATTTTGTATCAGTTTGTAAACCAAGTCATAAGACACCCTTTAAGTTTTCATTCATTATGCATAACCAAAACACATGGGAATATAGTATGGTCTAACACTCTTCGTTAATAACATAACAAAATTAAGAAGAGGGGTAAACATGAGAATATATTATGTATATAACTAATTTTGATATGCTTTATATTTCAGCCACAAGATGATTATTCTGTACTATTTGAAGACACATCATATGCAGACGGATACTCTCCACCATTACTGGTTGCTCAAAGATATTGTATTACATGTAAGGAGGAGAAGAAAAAGTAAAATCATCTTCATGTGTGTACTATGTGTTGTTTTCATTAGAAACAGTTTGTATGAGACAAATGCCAACTCTGTGTTGGATGCAGGTTTGTAAAAGCTATGCCAAGTGGTATAATTAATCAGAAACAGACGATGATTAACCAGTTGGAATAATTGTATAATAAAGTGATGCAGACAATTGACCTGGTGATGCTTGCAAATTTGTCAACATTGTCTTGCTGAGTACAATGTTAACACTTTTTTGTCAACAATATTCTGCTGAGTGATGCAGACAATTGAAGGATTGATGCTGGAAAATTTGACAACACTATCTTGCTGAGTGATGCTGGCAGAATCATGAATGTGAACACTCTACTTAGTGATTTCGGAAAATTTGTCTGCAATATCCTGCCGAGTGATGCTGGTAGAATATGTGAACACACTACTCAGTGGTGCAGACCGATTTCATCAACAATTGCTCAGTCATCATTTTGACTTGTATCATTTTTATGAGATATCTCAATGTTTGCTGGGCTCCAGTGGATGACTTAAAAATCATGTTAAACTTGTTATCAAGGTGCTTTGTACTAATCATGTATCATTTTCAGTTAAATTTAATCATTGTTAAGTCATTGAGTCAATCATTCATTCTTTTGTATCAATCATTAATAAATAATAATAAATAGTGTAAAGCATCAATGAGAAGGAACACCAGAACATTAAAGGACTAAGATGGATGTGCTACAGAGAAGCAGGAGCAGGCAATGAATATGGACGAAAATTCTTTTCTGGACTCCATAACTTGTCTTTTAGCATGTTCCTTTAACAATGGTATGATATTTTTAATATCTGTATAATATCTAACGGTGCTAAATGGATAGTGGCTCTAGTCACATAGTATTGACAATGTAAATCAAATTTTCTTCTTTGAGCAGAATTGTTATTGTTTCAAAATGTTACACAATCATGAATGTCAATTAATAAAATTCTTTTATTACTGTTTTTGATGTGATTATTTGAAGTTATTCAATTTGGCCAATCTTTTTGTTAAAATGGCCAAACATTAGGTCAAATAGTCTTTAGTCATCCAACAGAAAAACAGAAAGATGTCTTCCTGAAAACTGAAAAAGATTTGAATAAATAATTTGTATGCAATTTATGACCTGGATATTTGGGCCATCAAAATGAAATACACAAAGGAATAATATAAATTATCTATTCTTGATTGGGTATCATGAAATTAACAGATAGTAAAGAAATTTTAATGTACATAGGGATGCTTATAGTTCCACATATTAAAATATGACCATATGACATTTTGATCCAAATTATTTTTTTAGAGGGACATGGTTTCAACAATGAAACATTTGAATAGCTACAATCTGGTAAACCCTACTGAAAATCTAAAATGGTCTTTGAATTCCACATCTTGTTTCTTCAACATAATACAAAAAATTTGAAAGGAAGCTACGATTGCCTCGTGATGTACAGATGATTTGAAAACATCTTTACAATCTCTTTATTAGTATTTATACAGTTGTTAGTTTAAATACTTTGATACAATCTATAAAATATAACATTTACAATAACTGGATAAAAATAAAGCTACTACCATAAATACTAAATACAATCAATTATATAATATATTAGATGCGGAATTAACCTTGATATTATCTCTATCTACAGCTTTACAATATAGCAATATGGCTGACAAGAACCAAACGATAAAGACATTATAAAAGCTTCTAATAGATATTCTATTTTTACGAAAAAGATATCAGACTATTCTGACTTTGTGGCATGCTGATAAGTACATATATTCTGGCATTGCTTACATATATTTTGGCATTGCTTACATATATTCTGGCATTGCTTACACGTATTCTGACTTTGCTGATAAGTACATATATTCTGACTTTGCTGATAAGTACATATATTCTGACATTGCTTACGAGTATTCTGACACTGCTTTCAAGTATTCTGACATTGCTAGCGTACAATCCAATCCATCCACTCAATGCATTTACTAACTACTGTAATACAAGAAAAGTGACTAATATTGTCAAAGAATCGTTAAGATTTTTTAAAGTAAGTTTTAGTTTTATGTTTACAGATCAAAAAGAATAATACAGAAAGTTTAACAGAAGTAATGCTGTAAATAGACTGAATTAGTCTGGAAAGTTAAATACAATATGTAAGGAATGGTAGAGTTTAGGTGTTTTCATAAGTAAATAACAATATAATAATTGTCCATAACAGTTATCACATATATTGATATATTATCTAACTACATCATGTATATAATAACATCTACATTTAAGGCCTTTGCTAGATATTTAGTTTTTTAAATTGAAAAATACTGATATTGGAATGTTCCTATGACTACTTTCTTTGGGGTAGATGAGCTCCATAAGCAGTTTTAGAAGCAGTTCTGGTACGTCTTCTAAATGGTGAGCAATTCTCTTGTTGACCAATAACTTTCTTCACTGCCAGAAATCTGCAAAAACAAATTTGATATGCCATATCATAGATACGTAAAGAGGCTTTGTATATGGATAAGGACACTTTAAGCTTGTATTTTCACCATTTCAGTCCTCTAGAAATTTCAAACAATTCAATACAAGGTCTCATCCTGAGCAAAATTTTACATTTTATTTCTAAGAATAATGTGTTGTCATGCAGTGTGGAATTAGGGTAAAAACATTGCTCTTTTTGTGGCCTTTCACATTTACAGAATGTAGCACACAGGGTCATAATTGTACAATGAAATCCACTTGACATTTCCATGTCACATTAACAAATATTCCGAACTTGCTTATTTCATCAATACTTACCTTTGCCAAGGTTTGCGTACATATGCCTTTAATCTAGAATTAAGTGTTCTACTTCTGGTACTAGTAGTTGATGATGCAGAAGGTATTTGCCATGGTAGCGAGGCACTACGATGGTCCTGACTTCTGGTAGTTGCTACAGATATATCATCTGGCAAATCATCTAAATCAACATCAGCATGTAAATCTATACATGAAGCACTATCTGCTATCGTAAATGAATCTTCTTGCTAAAAGGTTAAAAAAAAAAAAAAAACATGAAACTTATGCTGCTTTCAGTAACTGCTGTGAAAATAGTGTTTATGAATCTCACCAATTAGAAACTCGTGCGCCAAAGTCTTTGGACATTGTCAACAAAGCAGAAGCACATTTGAAGTTTTGTGAAAATGGGTGTCAAAAGAATATGCAAGCAATAAAGGCGACTTTCAGACAAGAACTTACCAGTTGTGAGCATATATCAGATTCAGGTGAGCACTCTACAGCTCCAGTTTTACCTGGTGATAAACATTTTGTGATATCACTGTTATCATACAGTAATTGAAGTTGTTGACGTACTGGTTGAAGTCTGTCTAATTGTGGTGAACAGGTCTCCTCTTCCTCTACCATTGGACGTAAAGGTGTTCTTGGTATTGTATTCTAAAAATTATTAGAAACTAATCCATATTAAATAACTTTAATGACAAGCTCTTTGAGGGAAACTTTGCTGGAGTGTTTTCACCCCCTGGGGGTGTGGGACTAGGGTGTCTGGGGTGTGGCCAACTGGTTTAGGAGAGCACCTCACATCAACACATGCTGAAAATGTGGCTAAACAATTTTTTTTAGGGTGTGAAAGATCCAAGTGATTGTTCCAGGGTGTGAAGGCTGAAAAAGGTTGGAAACCACTGAACTAGAGCACAAATTATTAGTATCTTATCCAAGTTTGAACTGTTCAATTCACAAACTGGTCCTTAATCTTATGTCTTATTTAAATGACTACAACATGACACACATCAACTGTCAGGCCACCTAAAATACAAAACTGAATATTTGCAGGTATTTTTAAACCTGATGGGAAGAGCACTTTTAAATGTAATATGTTAAATTCATCAGAATACCTGATCAAAATGAGAGTGTTTCCTAGATCTTCACTGAAGAAGCAAGCCCTAAACCTATCTAAGCATCACAGCTGCCACAGAAAAATTGGAGATACAAGTACAAGATGCAAGTTGTATATCAGTGTTTCTATCATTACCTTAGGGTCATTTTTCTTCTGAAATTTACGATGTTTACGTAATGATTTACCACGTAATGGTATTTTATTACTACTGGGTTTACGTAATGTTTGTCTGTCTGTACATAATTTCCTTGAAAAACAAAAACAAATATATTGAATTTGGTACCTTATTCAGATAAGATAAAACTTATGTATGTGATTTTTTTCTACATAAGAGATGACAAACTACACAACTACGAGTATTTGAATGGTAATAATTCTACAAGTATAATGTGAACTTATGTATCTTAAAAATGTGTTAGATTCAAATAAATTGAGGTGCCTTGAAATTATATCAGACTATAGCAATAAAAAAACAAAATTCTACTTCTGTGGTCTTACCTAATAGATTTATCTAAGACATCAACCCAATCACTAGCTTCACCTTGATTATCAGAATATAGTAATAACACCTCTTCTTTACATGATAACTACAAAATAATGATTATTACTGGATACTTTTGATTCATTTTGATCAAATGTTCAAAGAAAGTAACCATAAAAATTAAAAGCAGATAATAGCCAGTGAATGCCAAATCACAATTGCTGTGGACAAAAAAGGATTTCAGTGTCAGGGTGTATCGATTCCTATAAATACTTACACTAAACATTCCACCACTATGAGTATTGGTACTATCAGGAGCAAACATCTTGTCTACTTTACAATGTTTTAGTGGAAAAACACAGCAACAATTATATGATCTTTTACCACTTTCAATAAATTTAGGTTTGCCATATAATAATATATCAGAAAACAGGAAAAACATTCTTTCATGAGATTTTCCACCTTTTCGAGAGACCTGTAAATAGAGGAGATTCATTATAAAGAATTTTTTCTATTCTAGAATCTTTTTTTTTTTTTAGATTATCAACATTATCAGAGAGAGATTCTATAAGACTATGTACAGTTGAAAAATAGCTGATTGGCACTTTCAAAAAGGCAAAGATAGTACTTTCACTAATTATAACTCCTACCAAATATTTTTAGAAGACACCATATTTTACAAGAAAATCACCATAGAATCCTATCTACCAGCTGGTATTTAAATAACACTCTTAACAAGTATATTTCATAGATTTCTGCTTATTTTGCAGAATGGGTGACTGGAAACAAATGAAACTTTTGCATGTTAACCAAAATAAAAGCTACAAGACATTTTATCAGTTCAACAACAACAATCTAGCAGATGCCATTGTCCTTAAATCCACAGACTGAGACAATAATTACCTTATTTAGTGGTCCTTCCTTGACAAACTGTCTACCAGGAGCCATTAATTTAGGAGCTGAGCTGTCAAAACTATTTTGTATAGATAACATTTTCTGAAAGTTTTCATGTTGCCTAATATGTTCATTGATATGTGAAGCAATTTCTCCCATCTGTTTAGCAGCATCTAGAATTTTAAAACAAAATGAAGAGTTATCAAGTCAGTTATTACACAATTAGGAATTTTTCAATTACTTTTAATCTTTATCAATGACCAAGTATGGAATACATAGGTAAGGGCATCACTGCCTCAAATACTGGCCAAATACAAACCAGAATTTAAAGAAAAAATTCTTGCCCAGTATTTCACATTATCCAATAAAGGTTTTCTAACTTTCTTTTAAAACCATTAATATTTTCCCTGTACAAATATAGTTCCTGCTATTTACCATAATGTCACTATTGCAAATATCATTCAGATCAAATGGTTATATTAATGTCCTAATCCAGTCTAGTATTTCTCGAATCAAAGGAATCACATTTAAGTTTGAATACAGAGAGGAATATAACCAACCTGATATATTATTATAATCATGATTATCTTCTGTTGTACATTGAACTAATTCTTGTAATAATAATTTATATCTGAAATATAACAACGTTCAGGTCATTTCAATATAATTGTAGACAAACCAAGTGCCAGATTTTCACATTAAAAAGAGAAACTGGTCACTTAACTGTTGACACATGCTTTGGATATAAAACCTTAACTGCTAGTTTTGCAAATGAGATTAATTTTGCAGTATAATAACTGAGCTAATACTAATGTTTACCTTGGAACTCTTTGTATTGGAGTAATCAAAAGGGCATTTAATTTTAACCCTTGTAATTCAGGTCTAGATTCTTGTTTTTGTAAATATTCAGAAAACTTGTTGCTTTTTAAACACTCCTGCAAAATAAACAAGATATACTAGGTAAGAACATTTGAGATATCGTTTTAATCACATGTCCAAATGTCCAATCACCTTTTTCTAACCTAATGAAAATATTTAGGTTTATAAATCACTGTTCATTTCACAAAAGGATCCCTGTATGACCATAAATCCATTTAACTAAGTAATCATTGAAAAACGCTTATATTATAATTAACCTTTTTCAATGATTACCTGTAGTTTTATGGATAATAGCTCAGTATTATGGATTCAAATGGCATGCAAGTCCACTGATGAAAATAATACTCATTTTGGACAAGTTTAACAAAAAATGTTCTTACCTGAAGAGTGGATACAGCTTGTTCATGATTATTAGCATACATAGAATAGAGTTTAAGAAAGGGTCCAAGTTGATGAAAGGCTTGTCCTATAGTGGTCTGATTCATCTGTTCTAATAGTTTCTGATTGACATCTATCAACTGTTCTAAATTACTAAATATTCTACTGTGAGCTTCATCTGATATCAAACAAGCAAATTGTAATGGAAAGTAAAAAAACTGAAAAAAGAAATGAGAAATAATAATAAAAGGAATATAATTGCTTTAAAGAATATCACATAACAGTTTAAATTTGAAATTGTGTCAAAATTTATTGATAGTTGTATACCAATATTGTTATTATAATATATCATGGAATTCAAGTGTGCAGATACCATGTTATAAAACAGGCATAATTTCACCTAATGCTTCAGTTTTGTCTTCCTACAAATCATTGGATCTTGCTTACATGATGTATGTAATGTAAGTTTCATCTGATAAAATACCACACAATACCAGTCTTCTTAAATACTGGTACCGTATATTTCCGAATATAATCGGAAAAATCCATTTACCCGTATATAATGTGCACCCCCAGTTGACGAAAAATTTGAGGTACCTGTAAGTTTATTACTTACTCTATGTATAAGGTCTAATTGATGAAGATAAGCCTTTTCAGTTTCAAATAATTCTTTAGTTACTTTCTTTCTTTTTCTTTCTCGTTTGACTTCTTCTAGTGCAGCCTGATCAATAGGACTTGCTGTATAGTATTCTTCATTTTCATCATGATCACCCTCTGTTAATACTGGATCAAAATTTCAAAAAAAACTATGAAATTAATTTATTAATCCTTAAATAATGAGCATTTTACGCGTTTTTTTTTTGCGTGTTTTGATTATAATCAATTACATAATCAATTATGTCTCGCTGATTATTTCAATAAGCTTGTGCCTATGACTGTATTAGCATGAAGAAAAATTGACAAAATTAGATGTAACCTCAGCCAGGGAGTATTAAAAGTTTTCAAAAGACCTAAATTGATATTTCTGACATCATCTCACAAATTGTGTTTAAGATTTTTCTGTAAGATAACGCTTTTTAAGCTTACACTAGACATATATGAGAATACTAAAAAAATATATTCAAACCTTTTAATCTACTGCGACCTGACAACATGGTTTTAAATATGCTTCACTTTTCCTAAAACAAACAATTACAATTGTGTAGATTCCAACCCAACAGGCAGCTTTGGGCCTTGAGATCATGACAATCAATTTTTGTAAAAAGATTGACAAGTAGGCCTAGTTGTGCTGACCGTAATCATCGTGGTTCAAAAGTCTATGAACTCGAACAAATTCCAACACAAAGGTGAAATGGCATGCTAGATTGCTACTATTTTTTTGAATATTTGTGATATCTAGATCTAGGCTTTATTAATATTATGAAATTTGGGAGAAATTAGTTTTTCTGACTCCAGCTCACCGACACTAGATGATATCTGTGATTCTATGGTTCAGACAGGCAATAACATTCTAAGCATCAGATACAGCCATACTTACAACAGATAATGTATCCTAAAAGTTATTTTCGAGCACTTGCTTTTGAAAAATATTTATTTTCATTTTTCAAATATGGCGCCCTCTGTTATTAGAGACGAATCGACCACGTGTCAAACCGTCATAAACTGCTTGAGTACAAATCGACACACAGCCAGACAAAATGCCAAAAGATGTCCGTCGTATAATTTTCATTGAATGGAAGATACGTTTTTTAATTACATAAGCTTTCAATGCGGCTTTAAAATTTCCCTAATCACACAATGCATGGCGTTGCCCGTCTTCATTATCCCATTAAGTGCATAAAAGTGGGATGTAAAACTCCATTAATTTCATTTCAGCACATCAGCTTTTGACATTCTTTGTAATAAGCATTTAAAATACGAAAGATTTTACCGGTGCTTCTGTGGTCAAATCTGTTTTCTGTGCAGATATATATAAGCAGGACCTACATCGATGAGAGATAGATGTAGCCCCGTCGCCAGGAATGAATTGGTGCTGGGGCTCAGATTTTGTACAGGTTTTGCTGGGGCGCAGGCCATACGGATCCCACCCTAACGACGGGGCTGGACAGGTGATCAAATACACGTATAGCCAAGGTAAAAAAAAACATCCCGGGTCTTCTGATATGAGACTTCCTGAGAGTGTAAGGGGTGCAGCTTATCAGCTACAGATAGGTAGAATATTCATTTATAATTTTCTTATCATGCGCACTGTCTTCCTGTTTGAAGACTATTTATAATACATTTAGATTAGATATAGATTAAACCTAATCTTCAGACGGTTTTAACATGGCTGGCAAGGACTTGTTCGTTTTTGTTGTAATTGTGCAATTCATTGCAGGTAAGAACTAGGCCCATATGTATATATGTATATAATGCTACAGTCTGAAAATATATTACAAGTAGTCCTGAAAAACAGAATTATGCTTCAAAATTTCAAAAATGGTCATGTTTATCCTTGATTAAATAAATTATAACGTCATTTCAGTACCATCTGGTATGATTGTACGAGTGAATATATATACATTTCAGTTATATATGAAGACAGTTTCAATATAATCTTAACTTCATTTCAGTTTTATACCATTACTTCCTCGAAATAAACTTCTGCCTTCAATACTTACTAAAGCATGAACCGACCAGGAACGACCAGCTGCACTTTTTTGAAAAATGAAGTAGGCTACATGTTTGGCCTGCTTAGCGTTATTAAAATTTATCGCAATATCGTCGTTTCCTGGTGGTTTTTTTTTTGCTCGTTTCACGTTTTATTTAGTTTCTGGTCGTTTCCTGGTGGTCGTTTCTGGTCGGTTCATGTTTTAGTCAGTACGTCTGCTTTCACCAATATATTCATTCCAGTTCCATACGATGACTTAATCGCTATTCATTCAAGTTTCATTTAATGCTTCGCCGCTTCTTTCAAATAGATTGTAATCATTGCAGTAGATATATATATCTATAGATAATTTTCAGTTCTCATGTTATGAATGAATTAATATTAATTTCAGTTCAATGTTACGAATGACATAATGCAAATTTAAGTTCTATGTTATGAATTATTAATATAAATTTCAGTTTTATGCTCTGATTGTACCAATATATATTTCAGTTTTATGCTTTGATTGTACCAATATATATTTCAGTTTTTATCTTTTGACTGTACCAATTAAGTTTCAGTTTTATCATTTGATTGTACCAATATATATTTCAGTTTTTATCTTTTGATTTTACCAATATATATTTCAGTTTTTATCTTTTGACTCTACCAATTAAATTTCAGTTTTGTCTTTTGATTGTATCAATTAAATTTCAGTTTTATCTGTTGATTGTATCAATATATATTTCAGTTTTTATCTTTTGACTCTACCAATTAAAGTTCAGTTTTATCTTTTGATTGTATCAATATAAATTTCAGTTTTATCTTTTGATTGTATCAATATATATTTCAGTTTTTATCTTTTGACTGTACCAATTAAGTTTCAGTTTTATCATTTGATTGTACCAATATATATTTCAGTTTTTATCTTTTGATTTTACCAATATATATTTCAGTTTTTATCTTTTGACTCTACCAATTAAATTTCAGTTTTGTCTTTTGATTGTATCAATTAAATTTCAGTTTTATCCGTGATTGTATCAATATATATTTCAGTTTTTATCTTTTGACTCTACCAATTAAAGTTCAGCTTTATCATTTGATTGTACCAATATATATTTCAGTTTTTATCTTTTGATTGTACCAATATATATTTCAGTTTTATCTTTTGACTGTATCAATTAAATTTCAGTTTTATCTTTTGATTGTATCAATTAAATTTCAGTTTTATCTTTTGATTGTAACAATATATATTTCAGTTTTATCTTTTGATTGTAACAATATATATTTCAGTTTTTATCTTTTGATTGTACCAATATATATTTCAGTTTTATCTTTTGATTGTATCAATTAAATTTCAGTTTTATCTTTTGATTGTATCAATATATATTTCAGTTTTTATCTTTTGATTGTATCAATTAAATTTCAGTTTTATCTTTTGATTGTACCAATATATATTTCAGTTTTTATCTTTTGATTGTACCAATATATATTTCAGTTTTATCTTTTGATTGTATCAATTAAATTTCAGTTTTATCTTTTGATTGTATCATTAATATTTCAGTTTTATCTTTTGATTGTATCATTATATATTTCAGTTTTTATCTTTTGATTGTATCAATTAAATTTCAGTTTTATCATTTGATTGTAACAATATATATTTCAGTTTTATCTTTTGATTGTACCAATATATATTTCAGTTTTTATCTTTTGACTCTACCAATTAAATTTCAGTTTTATCTTTTGATTGTATCAATATATATTTCAGTTTTTATCTTTTGACTGTACCAATTAAATTTCAGTTTTATCTTTTGATTGTATCAATATATAAATTTTAGTTCTATGTTTTGATTGTACCAACAAAACCGATGGTAGTTTTGAAGTTGGCTGTAAGGTGTTTGTACAATGTATAAGTGGTAAATCTAAAACAGTCGAATGCCCTGGTAACACAGTTTTCAATTCAAAACTGAAAATCTGTGATGCGTGAGTATTTTTACTATTGATTGGTACTTTTTTTTGTTTCACAGAAGTTTGCATCGATTTAATGGGATTATGCCCTAGAAGTTAAACCAATCAGAGTCCTCGACAGAGAGACTTTAACAATATGGCTGTGCGTGTCCCTCTGGTAGCCTCGACGGCGACGGACGTTTGACATTCGCGGCGGGTCTTTTGGAACTGCTTATATCGAGAGCTTTGCATAGTGGCACAGAACCGAAGGTTAAGTAAGTGCAGTACAACATTGTCTGATGAATATTTTTAAAGTGATGAATAGGCCTTATTTATTCAAATGATTCCGGGGACCCTCCCCTGGGGATTTTTTTAAATATGAGACCCGTAACCCGTATTTCCAGCTATCTGGGAAGAGAGATATTCAGATGAATTAGCGACCCTCCCCCTAAAATTTGCTGTCAAAAGCACAACTTAAAGGAAACACATTGTTATTAACAGTTGATGTGACATCGTTCTGCTAATACATCGTTTTGTTCTTGTTTATTTCCAGACCAAAAAATGTTCCAGAACCATGTGGATTAATAAAAAATTGCTCTAACCTTAAAGATGGTAGTTATCCAGATTTGCAACAGCACTGCGCCTCATATTTCACATGTCATGCTGGCTATTATTTAGGCCACAACTTCTGCCCAGGAGGTAAGGTGTTCCGGATACATTCATTACAACTGTTAAATGGCATTGAAAAGGGTTTTCTAAAATTTGTATGTGTATTGGGGACACTGAGAGCATCAATTTGCACCATTCCAATTTTCAATCTGACGTTTGTAGTTCCTACAATAGCATTAAAATTAACTGTTTGATGACGTCATTTAACCCGAAGGGCCTTATGTGATAAAGCATGGTTTGCGATCAGTGACGTCATCAAACAATTAGTTTTACAGAGGCTCTTTGAGGGTAACATCTCAGCAACTCCTTATCTGACCATTGTGCCAAGCAGAGCAAACAACCGCTTTAAATAGAGACAATCGGTTGTTACGACAATATATGACTAAATGTTGACATACACAATCATTCTTGGATAAAGATAGGGAGTTTATGAAATCAATGGAACCAATCGAA
Source organism: Lottia gigantea (assembly GCF_000327385.1). Classification (NCBI taxonomy): domain Eukaryota; kingdom Metazoa; phylum Mollusca; class Gastropoda; family Lottiidae; genus Lottia; species Lottia gigantea. The sequence continues at coordinate 1,122,643 of NW_008708752.1, read as the reverse complement.
TCTTCTGTAATAATTTTCTTTTTCAGGAACCGTTTATAGTTCTGAATTAAACAACTGTGATTGGAAGTCTGACGTAGTACCACCTTGTGGTAATAAATCATCCAAATAACAAACAGGGGTCTACTTCATCTTCACATCTTCGTTTTATACCTTGACTACAATAGCCACCTTTCCAATATCACGGAGGTTTTCAAATGCAAGGTACGCTAGTGAATACGGCCAATCAGAGCCCTCGACAGAACGCCTATAAATAATCCATAATGATTAGTCTTTTTGTCGAGGGCGCTGTATTCGGTAGCGTAAGCTACAATCCAATCATATTGCTGCATTCCCTGATACAAAAACAACGGCTATTGTAGTTAAGTATACGACATAGTTCGTAATACCTTGAACATTGTGAAGATGGGGTCTAAATGTGAATTAAAATGTTCACCTGAACGAAAAATTTTCTTTCAAGATGTCATTTACATTTCTACCTTTATTGCCTAATAGAGTACATTTCTATGTAGTGGCCGAAGGTATGTTTCGGACTGACCTACCCTTTGATCACACAATTTCTGATTTCGTATCGTTAAGTTCATAATTGCCTTGTGCCCCTCTTGGCAATCCTGTGGTCACTTCTCTCTCGTGCAAGCCAGTAGATATTTGTTCGGTGATACAGCTTCAAAATTTTCCTACTACTAAATTTGATAAGTCCATGCCGCTTTTCGAAAATCGTTTAAATAAAACATTGCTCTAACATAACATAACATGAAGAGTTATAGCCATAACTAAGTAAGAAATTCGGGAAATCTCCGCCACTGTTTATAACTCGATGCTAATTGAATATAGAAGCAGATAACCATTATTATAACAGCTCACTTCACATCCATGTGTGTCTAGAATTATTAGCGTTTGAAAGAAATCAGAAATAGGAAAAGAAATTCATAGTTTGAGATATTTTTGAAGGAATTATGCGATTTTCGTACTTCTGAAGACTATTTCCATATGGCGCATCCATACCATTAAATGATGCATCACAACACAAAGCTGATGTCCACTGACTAATACAGCCTTTATGGTTGAAGATTTTACTGCTATGAATTGACATAAGTACTTGTCAAAGGGATCTAAAGTTCATATGTACAATTTGTATCAATTTTTTTTATTCCTTTCTTACAAATTGCAATCCTTTAAAAATACAACAAAGTATCTTCCATACTTCTTAACAAAACAAACAAATAAACAAACAAATAAACAAACAAAATATTAATGAATGTGCGTCCTCAAGAATGAAAAATATATCAAGACCAAGACACTTGACCAATGTCATGAAATTTAACAACTCTTTTGCTTTTGGTCTCAGAATTTTTGTTCAAGGCAGATAAACTTACAGTATTACTGTACCATTTTTATCATCAGCACAAATGTCATGTATGAAGATCCGTTAAAATCAATTTTAGCTTGGAATAGATTCAATAGCACCATGGGAATCTTCATAAAACAATGTCTTAAGTTCTTAACCAGCCCAATAACAGTCATTTACCAAAGGCTAGATAAGAGTTAGTTTCAGATTAAGGATAAACCTCCAAGTTTGTTACCATCGTATAAATAAAACAATGATATTACCAACGAATGATCAAGTAAACTAAATTACTTTTTCAATAACATGTTACGAAAGTCTGAATTGGACATAGCTGTTGGTGGAGCAGATGAATCACCAGAACCTCCATTTTTTGATGCAGTTGCTGATGCTGATGGTCGTGTAGGCTTCTTCGGAACTGGTACTTTTTGGACTGCTCTAGGTAATAACGCAATTTGTGTTCTGGCTTTTCCACGACTGAAAGAATAATGAGATTGCATTGATGATTTGCAGTTCTATAACTAATTGTTTATTCTGTACCATTATTTGGGCAAGATCCATCTAATGATTGCTTGGTCCACAGGGTTGCCAATCAATGTGGGTAAATATGAAACAGGCCTCAAATAGGATTTTCTATTGACTACAATTAGTATAAAAGATCACCTGATGCAACTGTTTGACTTTGCTATTCAACTAGGGAACTATTCTAGAGAGTTCATATATAATAATGTTATTTTAGTTAAATAGGGACTCACGTTTCTGATTCTTTCTTTCCACCCCCTAATGAAGGTATGAATTCATCTCGTTTAATAACTGGTTGTTTACGAGCTGGTGGATTACTAATAGCTACTTCAATATGATGATCACCTATCTGTAAACCATCTGTTTTTAATACAGCCTGCTTTGCATCTTCCTGGAATACATGATATAAAAATTTCAACAATTTTTGTTTGACCTTCACCCTTGTGTGCTATGGATTGTCTAGATAGGCAGGCTTTATAGTATGAATATTGTGAAATGGATGAAATTGTAATGGATGTTATAATAATATCATTTTAACATGGACAATATATCTAATCTGTATGTAGTATAGTATAACTAGTAGTGTTGGGCATCGTCAATCATGTCATAATAAAATACATATCGCAATACAAGGGTCAATGATGCGATATGGGGTAATGGGATGAAAATTAACATTTTATCTTCAAAGTTTCTATATATTATTAATTCATAACTTTATAACTGTGATATTTGATAATATAGTTGATAGAAGTGGTTAGCGTCCACTATCTTATAAAAAGTTTCTAACAATTTCAAAAATTTGTTATGTCATAAAACAACTTAAAAAAATCTGCACTTTTTTATGGAATAAAAGGTATCGCCAAGTATTGATACACGCCGTTGCGATATGATACACATATCATGGCATGTCGTATTGTGATACATCAATTCACCGATATATCATGGCAGCACTAATAGCTAGTAAATTTATGTACCAAATCATTATCCTATTCATCTATTCATAATTCTCTACTTTATGGTCAGCCTCAGAAATTTTCATGACTTCTTCAAAGTTAGTCTCTTTGATCTGTAAGATATTTTCCCGAGATGATAACTTACCTCTGACTCATATTCAACATAAGCTAAACCTTTTGGTTGTCCACTTCTATAGGTTATAATTCTTACATCTTTTAATTTACCATGCTGATCAAAAATATCAAAATACAAAGACATTAGACATAACTGTTCTACTTGGAAATCATTACTGATTGTTTTATATTATATATTAAGGGATCTTTGTGTACATTTAGTGGCTCCATCAGCCATTCACTCTCCAAACTGCATTAATGAAGGCTGCTTTCAAATATAAAGAACCATTTCATCAAGGCTTTGACAAGGTTAGCAAACTAGAACTCAGCTTACTGACAGTGGCTCAACTTGAGTTGGGGCCCATGAATTTTTTTTTTAACATATGCACTTCTGCATTTTTTCTGGGGGTGTGGTCCCCTTAAGGATGAGGGCCTGTGGACTTGGTTTAACCAGTCCCTACGGTAGTTGAGTCACTGCTCTCTGAGTAACAAAAACATACATGTATAAGAAGGTTCACTCACCTGACTAAATATGGTTGTTAAGGCATCTTTAGTACATGTAAAGGGTAAATTTTTTATAAATAACTTATTCTTTTCCAAATCTGTAGAAAACTGAAGAAAAAAAATCATTAATATTCATTGCAGCTCAATTTTTGTGGATTTCATTTTCACAATTTCACTTCTCATAAATATTATAAGATAATACAATTGTTTTGAAGTTAAATCTTGTTCTTCTGATAGCACTTAAAAAATACTTCAGAGCAACAGAGCTGTAAACAATTTCCAATAAACAGATTACCAGAATGCTTAGTGAGCAATGCTTACCCTGAATTCTGCTTTCTTTTTACCACCACCCCTATCTTCACATCTAGAGACATACATTGGTCTGTTGTGCACTGGTTGTCTATCTAATTCTAAAGCTTTAGTTACTGGTAACTGTAAATCAAATTTAATAAACTTGAAATATATCTTCATGATAGCTTACAATGAAAGATACAGCACATGGCAGTAGCTCAATTCTTTTTGCAAATACGTCTTTTACATTTTCATTTATGTCGGCTATAGCACAACAAGGACAATGGAGTTATTCCATACATCACAAGCAAGATAGAAAAATTCATTACTTACTTCATCAATAAATTCAACATAAGCATAGCCTTTAGATTTACCATGAAAATTCTTAACTAATCTAATTTCACTGATCTCTCCACACTGTAAATATATAGTAAAACACTATCAAAAACAAGACAGGACACACTATCAAAATGAATGTAAAAGTTTTTTCATATACTCATATGTATCCAACAAAAACTGATAACCTGACAGTGTAAACTTCCATAGTAACTTTTGTTGAATTGCTGGAGAACAAGACATTGGATTTTAATTCTGAAAAGTGATATTGACAGCTGAAATTGAGCTTTATAAGCACATCAGACATATTGAAAGGACTATACTGAACAGGAGTTATGAGCACAGTGAATTGAGTGAATCTTACCTTACAAAATATTTCCTTAATTCCATCTTCATTGATATCAAAGTTTAAATTACTAACAAATACTGTTCTATCATCTTTACTAGGATCATGTTTAACACCTTCAGTTGTTGTTTCTTCTTCTATAACACATAATAAACATAATCATGCCATATTTAGATAATTTTTCATCTTTCGACAGAAAAGAATATACATTTTACTAGGATACCAATTGGTATATATGGAATCTGTCTACAAAATGGTCCCTTGCCAAAGTTTGTGTCCAGACCAGAATTTTTTTTACTGATTGTCCCTACCCATTTGGAGTCCAGGGGCATAGTCAGGATAATTTGCATATCACATAAAAATAAGATTTTCCAATCTGCCATAAGTTTTTAGAGACTCTTAGCTCAATGAGCTACAGCCCTCATCCAAAATATTGCCATAAAATAACAATCTGGAAATGTAAGTTATATCTACCTGTTTTCTGTTTTTTATTTGGTGGGGGTTCACCTTTATATCCAGGTGGTGGGGGAACACGGAAATCATCAGCCTTGTCCTGCTTTGAAATACTACTTGTGGTGCTATTTGGTTCCTCAAGCTGAAAGAAAATATTAATCTTAAGATGATGAAAACATTACCAAATTCCCTGATAATAGACTTCGGATTATGTTTTATTATCATTTTATGGCAGACGAACAATATGTCAGCTTTAAGTTGTGAAAAGTGATAATTACCAGTATTTAATTATTTAGTTTGTTGATATTTTGGAACATTAGAGTTACCTTTCTTTTATTGTTAGGTGATTTCTTAGCAGGTTTTTCAGGTGGTGTCATTACCTCTTTCTTTGGTGTTTTTTTCTCAAATTTCTTCTGAGCTTTCTTTTCATTTCTCACTTGTTTCTTCTGTTGAGTTGCAACTTCTTCTTTTTCAGCTGCCTGAACAAAAAGAGAAATAGAACCTTTCAAGCTCACAGGTCAATTTCAATATGTTTAATGCTGCGTTTGATACCTTCATTGAAAATGGTGTTCTTGCAAATCTGAAACTTGAAGTTCTGCTATTTTTACACGGGATAAAGGTGAAGGTTGTAAAAGTCGTGAATAAGTTGTGTTCTCCTGTTTCACGACTTTCCAAAGTAAATTCAAGAGAAACCCAATACCAAACAGAAATTGACAAGATTGACCCCGTGAACACGGCATTCACGAGAAGTATCGAATGAGGTATTAGCTTAGTAAACGGTGATATATCTAAAAGCTGTTCAGTGGGAATTCAACAAGAACCTAAACACATGAAATAACATAAAAAGCTTGTTTCATCAATATTTTCATATTGAGAAATTACCTTGGCTTTTCTATCTGTAAGTCTGTCAAGTTGTGCCTCACACCGACCTACAGCTACATCATAATCTTCTAGAGTACCTTCTTCTCTTTCAAAGTTTATGTATGCCTGTGTGATAGATTCAGGCCAGTCTGTGACAGAGTTTAAAGCCTTCTGTAATAATTTACGACAATGTTTATTATCACCATAAGCCCTGAAAAGATATGAATGACTTTTTACTTTTCTTCATCTCATTTGGTCAAAGACATCAATAAGGCAAATTTGTGAGAACAGAGATGAGTTTGCCTGATTCTCTATTACTCTTTTTTAAGTCAATACTTAAGCTAGGTGTTGTCTTGTGCCTTTTGTAAGACCTTCCTACACTTATATAGGGCATACGGCATTCAACTATTACCATGGGCATGACATTTTTTATCCTGAATACATTTTATCCATGTTTGGCTCTTTGAGCTGAATATTACACAGAACCAAGTGGTGTAATGGATTCCAATCTGACCTATGCACAATAAAAAGTTAATTACTATCAATATTAATTGTATCATTTGTGATTTGCGCACCCTTTCCTTACCTCTATAAAATTGGGAACAATTCATTTACCTTTCTAGCTTGTAATATTCTAACCACATATTAGCTTGATTACCATATCCTAATCCCATTATTTCATTCCATATTTCTCTAGCTCTCGTCATATTCTTACACATTTTACCCTAAAATGAAAATTCATCTAACAATATGATTTGAAAGCTTTCCACATACACCTAGTTTATTTGAACTGTTCTACTGAATCTGTTCTACCAAATGATGCCAGACTATCTGTACCCATTAACAGTCGGTTGGACTGAAAAATTGAGGAAAAATTTACTTCTGCTGAGATTAGAACATACATTCAATTGACTCAGTATCTATGTACCGTCAGTATTAAACTAATAACCTACCTCTATAACAGCCCAGTACTGTCTCATCATACCATTTTCATCTCCATCATTACCAAAATCTACAACAATGATTACAGTTTTACAACCTACTGATTCCCACCTTATAGACTAATGAACAGGCAATGCCATTACAGCAACAATTGTCTTACTTCTATGTTGTTCTCAGAGAGCTTGTAGAATAAGGTCTTCCTCAAAATGGACCAACAATTGATTTAGCTACTGATATTTATTCATTGCATTTAATCTAAATAAATTATGATAATAATGGCGAATTCTTTTCAAAATTTATAATAGAACAAGTCATGACAGAATGGCAGATTATTTAGAACAAATAGAAATAACTTACATTCTGTTAAATTTTCTAAAGCCTTCTCAATAGTCTCCCTAAATAATTCCAACTGTTCTGTATGATCTGAAACATATGAGTTCTCTGTCATGTCAAGCTTTCTATGTATTGACAACTTATAACTTTCATATGTGTCTTTATATGAAAGAAATTTATCTTCCAGTTTCATTTTTGTGTGCAGAACCAGAAGAAATTTTACAAACATTGAAACATCGTATAACAAAATAATAATATAATTTAAAATATGGACATGTTTCAGTTTCTGATTTTATATTTCTATATCGCTCTACAATTGAAGTATATAGAACTATTTTCACAGTGAAAATATTAAATTTTTGTAAGTTAAAATAATACAAAACTTCAAAACTGCACATAGAACAAAATCCTAATCAATCATCTATTTATCCTTTAGCTCATGAAGACACACGTTTTTTGTTTTTGTCTGTTACGTGACTGTTAAGATATGATAAGTACCTTCTGACCAGTTGATCTGTCGTCTCAGATAATCTATATATGTTGACCATATCGTACTGTATTCACTAGCTAAAGTAAAACCACTAGTTAAAGCTTTGGCTGTTACATCTGAAATAACAACAATGGAGTTATGGCTTATATTCAATTTTTTTGAATTTCAATAGGGTTCATCCTTGTTTGATAATAAACAATTTCACTCAGTTTTGTTTGAATCTTAAGAAATGAGAGTTATGGAGTGTTTAAGATTTTAAAATTGAAGGTGTTTTCTAGAACAAGGGCAATAACTCATACTAAAAAATTTTGAATTTTTTTTCCAAAATCTGCCAAGAGTTGTAGCCTTTAGAGTGTTTACGAGCAAATCTGGACGGATTGACAGACCAACCCACATGGTTGATGTCAATATATGCTCCAGTTTTCATATGGGCATATAAAAAAGAAAACAAAGGGAGAAGTCACACACCAATTTTAATTTCTTTTTCATGGGGCAGATAATTTCCATGATGCTCTATGTTAGTGCTCTAATACCAATTCAGACATTGGAAAGGTAGAAATTTCTACCTAGTTACAATACCTTTCAGTTTGTTACCACTTTCATTATGTCTTTCTAAAGCCAATAAATATCTCTGCCATAACAAACAAGACCAAGGACAATTTCTGACAGCTCGTTCATATACTGGTAATATAACTGACTTAATCTTTAGTTTACTGTCCTACAATTTACACAATGACAAGATAGAATGTTGCCATGGTTACCTTTTTGAGGTAAAAATTGTTTCAAAATTGCTGACTCAATGTAAAAATCCGATGTCTTTCACATCAAGGTACTATTAAAGTTGCTTTTTCTCATTTTGTGATTTTGACATTTTGGGGAAATGCAAGTGTCTATGAGTTTCTACAAAAGAGATTTGATTCTGACAAGTCCAAATAGCATTCTTGGTGATCACATTTTAACTTACAGAGGCCAAAATAATGTACTAAAGCCTAATGGAAAACTTCTGAACTTCCCTTTTTTTAAGTTCTTTCAGGTTTCTCTTTGGAGTCATCAAATATTATGAAATTAACTAATTAAACAAAATCATCATTTATATCAAGATAACTTACTAAATATTTAGTATATTTTAACCAAGCCTCAGGATTTAAACAGTTTTCTGTGATAGATCTCTCAAATATACACTGTATTCTAGATGGATCATCTCCTTTTAATTCAAAATTAATATAGGTCTGATATTCTTCCCAATAGGGTGATTCTGCTGTCACCTACAAAATATGATTTATATAAAAACTAGGCACATAACATTCTTTTAATTGTTATCCCAAATTTGCATTATAATTTAAGTAAACTTCTATAACTTTGGACCGGAAAAAAAATTTTCCAACTGAAATGCAATTTTATGAGTCTATTTCCCCAAAAATTCCATATTATTGAGTTCCATTGCATTAGATATTATGGTTGGTGGTAAGGTGGAGTATCTGGAAAACCTGATACCACTAGGCAAACGGATTGGTGAACTCCACTATCACTTTTGCAGAGTCCTTATAGCTTTTAGTGTTTATTCAACATATCTATTTCATTTGGGGCATCTAAAACTTTGCAATTGGGTTTGTCAACTTTAGCATCTTAAAAGCTAGTGTCTTTGGCATTTCTATTTTTCAAATCTTACCAAAGAATCTTCAAAAGGTTTTAATTTTTCGAGATGAGCTAATGATTTTTGATAACTTTCTTCTGTATAAATATCTAAATCTCCACCATTCCAGTCTTTATATTCACTGTAAGTTTGTTCCATATCTATAACATACAATAAATAATGAAAATTGGAAAATGATTTGGGCCTTGAGTACATGCATATGGTCTTCAAAAGTACCAGAATGGCACAAAATATCTCAAACTAGAAATTTCACTTTCTATTCCTATCTTTACTGCTCTTCTACATGGTGAAGTCTCAAGAAAAGATGAGTCCTCAATGTAACTTCAAAAGTGAATAATTATGAATACAAATGGATTCTAAGGCTCACATTTCAACTGTTAGCTGTAAACAGGATCACTGCTTAGCTTAGCTTAACAGTTCCGTTTCTGAAACCCAGATGCGATTAATTGATGATAACCACCTCCCTTGCTTTGAGGTAGAACTAATGGTTGTGGAAACTAAACTCATCTGATCTATATACTGTACATTCTTACCTAATAATGGTACTGCTAGTTGTCTTTTAAACAAACTTGAAACTCTTTGGTTCTGTACATTAAAAGATTCTTCTTGTTCAGGTGTTGGTATACTGCCTGGTGCTGGCTATAATTGAAATCAATGTTTTTTACAGATGAATCCAGAATTACTCACATGTCAGCAAATCCTTCTTGAACAGAGCATTTGATTGTTTGAGAAATTTCAAAGGAAATTTGTCAGATCAGGGAAGGTACATAGAGAGTTTCACCTAAAACTTCATTTTAATCTCATTGGAATCTGTAAATTGAAGTTAACAAGTTTTTATTTGCTTTAATCGCATTAACTGAAAGACTTACCAACAATCCAGCCAATACGGCATTTTCTGTTTCTCTATAAGCATCCCATACCATTGAACCTTGAGTAACATGTAGACCAACAACAGTTATAGCTTCTTCAAATATCTTCCTCATTTTACTAATACCTCCATCATCTTTCATACCACCTATAGCAAACTGAACATATTCTAACCACAGAGGCACAGCTGAAATGGAAAATTAAATAATGGAATAGCCATAGTCGACCTGAATGATTTTCTGGCTATTTCAACTCCTGAAAACAAGATTGAATATCTATATTTATTAAAAGTATTGTTGACCCTACTAAAACTATCAGATCAGAGACAAGGCAAGAATTAGCAAGATTACTGAAGAAGCATTGAGTTCTTTCTCATTCTTATCTTAATACATACATTGATAATCTTGTACAGCTCTAGAAAATAACTGATATATGTTGTCTCTATCCTTGAAATCATCCTCTATCATTCTTATTTCATCTTTAATCCAATCTAACCAAAGTTCTAAGAAAAAAAAATAATAAATAGACATTTCTTCCCACTACAAGTAGCACGGCTAACTTCAGCACAAGTATAGTTACATATTTATTATCTTGTCATTGTGACTGAACTTACATTAGGCCATACAAAATACATAGTCTGTTTTACAGGCCCAAAAATGCCTGATTGTTGCCTTAATATTAAATGTACGCTAAATTTGCGGAAAAAAATAATAAATGCTTTCGCTCGCTCTGATTTATCTCAGTTGAAAATCTAAAAAAGCGCTTAGTAAATAATAAATTCGCCCCTTCACCCCGATTTTTGAAAAAAAGGCCTGTAAAACAGACTATTGATTTTGTATGGCCTTATATAACATAATTCAAGTTCAAAATATCTGCTAGCTACATGCATCCCTTTAAAAAAATTAAAATATGTTATGTCAATTTATTATATTGCATTTTCATTTTGAAGCTTTTCCATCAACTGGTGTATGAAGAGTTTAATTCTCCCATCTATAAAACAGATATCATTATTAGGTGTAGGCCTACCTGCTGTCAATGGAAAATATTTACTCATATTTTCCCTAGCTTCTCTCAACTTTTCTAATTCTCCACTGGATTTTAATAGTTTTATTATCTCTGTGTGGTTATCATACAGGTATGGATTTTCATTTATCTACAATAAATCAACATTCAATAAACATCAAAATTTTAAAACAGGGACTGAGGTCAGAGAAAGAGGGTTGTTGAAAATTATCCATTCCAAGATTAAAGCTCTTTATTTTCAAAATTTTACTGTACTTTTTCTGCCTCTACCCCAGCCGACAAGTGTCCAAGTAGCTATCATAAAGCTAGAATAGCTGGAATATAGTCTGATGTTTCTGACTAAGCCTTAGCCCTGGGGTACTCCCAATCCAAAATTATGCAGCCGCCACCGACACGGCACTGTTGCTGTTTCGCCCCCTTCCCCTGCCCGTAAGGCTATCGATTTGAAACTTTGCAGAGAGGTACTTATATATGTTCAACTTCACCGTACTTAAAAAGCAATAATAATGTCGATTGATGAAGTGTCAAACATGATGATTGAAAGAAATCGTGTCACCTTTTCGCGTAACTGAGCAATTAACTCTAAAGCCAAATCGTTTTCACCGTCGTCATCACTACTGTTGGAATCAGAAAAGTCTTCTGATTCCATATTGTCATCATTATTGTCACCCTGATCCACATTCACGTCGATTTCTTCTGACTTTGAAGTATCTGATTTTGGATTTTCCAGATTTTCCGCCATGCTTGTACATCTGCGTACCACTTGCGTTGATTTCTTTCACTGAAGAGTTACAAGTCAAATCGTAGTCGAGGCAAATCGTCCCAGATAGTCTCCTAGTACAAATGAACCAAAATGATGAGAGCCTAATTCCATCCAGATTCTTTCTGAGAATTTGAGGTTACGTTTATCACATTAGTATGAGTATAGCATTTTTCAAATTATTTTCACGTGAATTGAAATAGCATCTGATAGTCTAATAGCACTGATAGTCTTAGTAAGACTTTGCGTTAACAAAAATTGCGTAAACCTCGGCCACCCTTTATGGATTTTAGAGGGTACAAGTTGCAGGGAAAATGTTCTAATCTAGGAAAGTGGAGAATGCATTTAACGCGATTTTGGCAGTGAAGGAGTAGAGTAAATTTTTCGTTTTTTCAGTTCCGAGGGGGGTGTGAAATGTCGGGAGTAAAGAGTTTCGTGCAAGAAGAAAAAAACGAAATCTACCATTCATGACCGAGACATATTCAGCTTTACGGAAATTAATCAATGCGTACATCCTGTATAAATATTTACATGCAATACAATAAAAAAAACATGGGACTATCAAATATCACCAATTTGTTATAAACAGATTAAGTTAATAATTCTTTGAAGTCTTAATGAACTCTAATTCAAAGAGATAATCTACATTTTAATAATTGAGCTTTGAATCGGATTGACATAATATAATACAAACTACATCGTGTCCCGAATACGGGTTTTGATATGGATTATTAAGAATAAAGAATAGGGGAGTGGTTTGGACATGATGCACAAACTATTGAGAGCATTTAATGGCTGATGGGGTCGTTTCTTTTTAAACAGTCATGCATCCTTATATAATATTTTATGATAGTAAAGGCTGCTAAATTGGGATCAACTCAAGAATAAAACATCCTATTCTCTAAAAAAGTGAACAAATTTGACCTTTTCAATTCATTTTCCGAGTAGGCCCTACGCCCCTTTAAAGATATATATATTATGCATGACTGATTTATTATTTTGTTTTAACGATAGGGAGTCACATTTCTATAGAAATACATCATGCTTATTTAAAATTAATCATTAAATTATAAATTATAATAAATTAAATTTATGCGGAAAATGCATTTAACTGTACGAGATATACGTTGGAAGGTGTTCATCTTCGTAGTGCTAAAATATAAGGATTTTATTTTGAATATATGCCATGATAATTGACATATTGTAGTCGTAAATAGAGGAATTTTATGTGTTATATCACCATACACTCAACAAGGATGTTAAATAAACCAAAATGGTTGAATCTTTATCATCACTCAACTGGACAGTAGAGATTGCAGAAGGGAAGGCAATTCGTACAAATGACAGTCCTCTTAAGGAAGAAACTTGTGATAAAAATCCGGGACACGAAAATATGGTTCCTTTCAAAGATTTAAAACTATCTCATTTACCTGAAAACAACAGAACTGAAGAAAAATTGGATAAATTACGGCGTATGGGTAGAAGAGTTGTAAAACTGGAAGTTAAACGATTTGAAGAAGGAAAAGGGACATTAGTGAAGAAAGACAATCATATTTGCGTCGTGGCAGATAAAAAACTTATTAAAACCGATGAGGACATTAAAAACTGCACGTTTAAATTCCAACTATGCGACCATATGAAGATCTGTCGTGGTGAAAAAGTGTACCGCACATACGAGGACACGGTGTTGTTTACTTTTCACCCAACGCTGGATTTTGGTGAATTTGAAAAGTGTACAAGTAAATCAGCGACTTTAGAAGTTTTCAAACATAGATGTGGAACAGGTTTTGCTGGTAAATATAAAGATCAGTATACAATTAAAACAAATAACCACGTAGTAAGAACAGATGATGACATACGCAATTGCACTGTATATTTCAATTTTGACGAAAGTGATGGAAATGCGATAGTTTGCCGAGGCGAGGATTTGCAATGGACATGTCCGTTCAGAGATGTAACATTGTTTTCATTGAAAACTATTCCCAAGTTTCTTGAAGAGATGGATATAGTAAATTTTGGTAATTTATTCCCAACTGTTGAAATATTGTATAATAACGGTAGTAAAAATACAACCTGTATTTGCAGCTATGAGGATAAAAATGATACGTTACACTATGGTATTAATATCAATATCAATAGTCCAAAGATTCAGGATATTAAATTGATATTTCCCGATGATACTCGTAGTTATCCGAGCAGTCATTATCTTCTGTTTGATCCCATTCCTAATAACATTAAATCTCTGACACAGTCTAACGATACGTTAGAGATAGAGATGCTAGATAAAGATTTTTCGGGGACATATGTCTGCATAGAGAATACGTATTGCATTAAACTCAATGAATCAACAACGATTAAAGAATCAAAGCAAATGAAACTTCGTTTCCCCGATAATTTCATCAGTCATGGTATAGGTGTTTATTTTGAAAACAAAGATTATCGGGATTTCTTTTTGGAAGGAAATGATTTAGACCCAAGCCTGGAAAGAATATACTTCTTTGAACTAAAACCAAGAACTAATGAAATGGACTTATTTTTGCATTCTGTAAGACAACTAGCAGCAGATAGATCTAACACTGAAGATTTCTGTGTTATAGGACATCCCCATGGTAAAATAAAAACTGTATCTTTCGGACATCATTTAGCTTATAAAACAGAAATAATTCATGATGTCGGAGAAGAATTCCGTTATGTTCCATGTAGGTTCTATTCGTGTCCAACATGTCCTGGATGCAGTGGAGCTCCTGTGTTCATGCTAGCAAGTGTGGACGCTAAAAAGACTTTTGGAACGACACACTTTATGGGTAAAAAAAAGAAAATCTTGCGATTGACGGAAGAAAGGTTAATACAAATAATTTAAATGCCGCTTGGTCTCCAGCTTATAAAATCGACCGCTTATTATGCAACATTTTGGGAGACGGTTTGTAAGCCTGCAGATGTTGACCAACATTGTGTGTCGATAGCCATGAAAAATAGCTCTTAGTAATATAGTGACCAATATTGTGTTTAGATAACCATGACAACTAGCTCCAAGTATTATAGTGACCAATATTGTGTTAAAATAAACATAACAAATAGTTCTCAGTATTATAGTGACCAACATTGTGTTAAAATAAACATAACAAATAGTTCTCAGTATTATAGTGACCAACATTGTGTTTATATAACCATGAAAAATAGTTCCTCAGTAGCCTATTAGAGTAACTTCAGTATTATAGTGATGGTATTAGTGACCTTTACTAGATTCCTAGTAGTATTATCAATGACCTTGAAATATATTCATATATATCTTGACCTACATAGTAGGACCATGCTTACTCTTTTCGAAACACCTGAAATAGTTTCTCAGTATTATATTTATTGTATCAGTGACCATTTATAAATACTTTCTCAGTATTATATTTATTGTATCAGTGACCATTTATAAACAGTTTGTCAGTATTATATTTATTGTATCAATGATCATTTACAAACAGTTTCTCAGTATTATATTTATTGTATCAGTGACCATTTATAAATAGTTTCTCAGTATTATATTTATTGTATCAGTGACCATTTATAAATAGTTTCTCAGTATTATATTTATTGTATCAATGATCATTTACAAATAGTTTCTCAGTATTATATTTATTGTATCAATGATCATTTACAAATAGTTTCTCAGTATTATATTTATTGTATCAGTGACCATTTATAAATACTTTCTCAGTATTATATTTATTGTATCAGTGACCATTTATAAATACTTTCTCAGTATTATATTTATTGTATCAGTGACCATTTATAAACAGTTTGTCAGTATTATATTTATCGTATCAGTGACCATTTATAAATAGTTTCTCAGTATTATATTTATTGTATCAGTGACCATTTATAAATAGTTTCTCAGTATTATATTTATTGTATCAGTGACCATTTATAAATAGTTTCTGTCGCATATGCTACTCTTTAAAGAGTAGTTCCAGTTTCACACAAATATTTTCATATTCAGAGTTTATGACAAATTTATGATAAATCTCAATGGAAAATTTTAGCTGTAAAAGGATTCCAGAAAGCAATGTCAATGCACATCAAAATGTAATGTTCACAATCCATAAAACAATAACAATTAAAACTTCACTTTACGTGCTTTACGAAACGGAACCGTAAATGTCATCAAGTCACTTTTCTTCAAATTTTCCAGTCGCTCTTTCTCAAGTTTCTCCCTTCTCAGCGACAAAATGTGTTTGATTTCAGAAAAGTCTATCAGTTGTGCTCTAGAAACAGATTTCTCGTTATTCTTTTGTGGTTTGATCACATTCAGTTTTTGACTTCCATTCATCGAGTATCTAACTGACGATTTATTTTCTTTGAGACGTTTATAAAGTTGATTTATAAACATATATTTGTCACCTCTCAAAACAGTGTTCTCGGTGAAATTCAGGGTTGCGCTGTTCATGGGTAAAAGAAG
>NW_008708752.1:1094505-1106352 GCF_000327385.1 Lottia gigantea | reverse complement strand
ATATTTATTGTATCAGTGACCATTTATAAATAGTTTCTCAGTATTATATTTATTGTATCAGTGACCATTTATAAATAGTTTCTCAGTATTATATTTATTGTATCAGTGACCATTTATAAATAGTTTCTCAGTATTATATTTATTGTATCAGTGACCATTTATAAATAGTTTCTCAGTATTATATTTATTGTATCAGTGACCATTTATAAATAGTTTCTCAGTATTATATTTATTGTATCAGTGACCATTTATAAATAGTTTCTCAGTATTATATTTATTGTATCAGTGACCATTTATAAATAGTTTCTCAGTATTATATTTATTGTATCAGTGACCATTTATAAATAGTTTCTCAGTATTATATTTATTGTATCAGTGACCATTTATAAATAGTTTCTCAGTATTATATTTATTGTATCACTGACCATTTATAAATACTTTCTCAGTATTATATTTATTGTATCAGTGACCATTTATAAATACTTTCTCAGTATTATATTTATTGTATCACTGACCATTTATAAATACTTTCTCAGTATTATATTTATTGTATCAGTGACCATTTATAAATACTTTCTCAGTATTATATTTATTGTATCAGTGACCATTTATAAATAGTTTCTCAGTATTATATTTATTGTATCAGTGACCATTTATAAATAGTTTCTCAGTATTATATTTATTGTATCAGTGACCATTTATAAATAGTTTCTCAGTATTATATTTATTGTATCAGTGACCATTTATAAATACTTTCTCAGTATTATATTTATTGTATCAGTGACCATTTATAAACAGTTTGTCAGTATTATATTTATCGTATCAGTGACCATTTATAAATACTTTCTCAGTATTATATTTATTGTATCAGTGACCATTTATAAATACTTTCTCAGTATTATATTTATTGTATCAGTGACCATTTATAAATAGTTTCTGTCGCATATGCTACTCTTTAAAGAGTAGTTCCAGTTTCACACAAATATTTTCATATTCAGAGTTTATGACAAATTTATGATAAATCTCAATGGAAAATTTTAGCTGTAAAAGGATTCCAGAAAGCAATGTCAATGCACATCAAAATGTAATGTTCACAATCCATAAAACAATAACAATTAAAACTTCACTTTACGTGCTTTACGAAACGGAACCGTAAATGTCATCAAGTCACTTTTCTTCAAATTTTCCAGTCGCTCTTTCTCAAGTTTCTCCCTTCTCAGCGACAAAATGTGTTTGATTTCAGAAAAGTCTATCAGTTGTGCTCTAGAAACAGATTTCTCGTTATTCTTTTGTGGTTTGATCACATTCAGTTTTTGACTTCCATTCATCGAGTATCTAACTGACGATTTATTTTCTTTGAGACGTTTATAAAGTTGATTTATAAACATATATTTGTCACCTCTCAAAACAGTGTTCTCGGTGAAATTCAGGGTTGCGCTGTTCATGGGTAAAAGAGTCGCTTGGTCATTCAACGAGGTTCGTTTTTTTCGCAAGTTCGTCACATCTTCCAGCATAATTTGATGACTGTTGTCTTTCGGTATCACACCGAACGAAGGTTTCATTTGGAAACCTAAAGACGATTTGGAAAGTCTTAAATTGTCAATATGCTCATGCTCGGATATGGTTGCAAAACAACAAGATTCTGGTCGGTAGATTATGCGACGAATCTTGCTCTCTGGTCGCAGGTATTTTTCTGGTGGTATATCACTAAACACAGCTTTTCTTACTCCAGATTCACGTCTTAAAAGTCTTGGAGAACAATTATTGCCTGCGGAGTCCGAGTCTGTTTCTGTATCAGGATTATGCCTTCTGGCCCATTTGTCGTAATAATCATGAGTAACTGATGTTGGGCGATCTGGTTCTAACTGCTCTCTCTTGGTTAAAAGTTTCACATCCCGACAGGAACTTCGAATTTTGATTCCGTTGATATTCATGCTGAAAATGCCATTATCTTGTAGTTTGCATTGTCGTATAGATTGGTACTTTGATCCAAACTTTTGTCAATTTATATAAGGAAGTATTCGTTTATTACAGTTTTGAATTCAAAACACGATGCATAAGAATCATTTTTAATCCAATACTTTGAAACAATTGCGTCACTAACTGATTTTTTTAAGACACGAAACAACTATCCGTGTTTATTATCCACAGAGTTATAATTCTAGTCACCAAACTAATCGAATTCATATATTATATCGGCATTTGATACCAAATTACTCACTAGGTTCATATCAAAGGTGTGTCGTTTTGACGTTGCCTATATAAGTTGAAGTAGATATTATCAAATATAAAAATCTCAAGCTAGCCAACAGGTCTACTATTGGTTTTATAATAAGATTATCCTATTATATCAATAAAAATATCCAGACTTGTATTGGATTAAAGATCACTGATACTTAAAGCCACTGTAAACGAAGATTTTAGGCTTACTTTGGAATAGATTATGCCCTGGAAATGACTTTAAAATGAGTCTATCGTTGGAAAACTTTTCAATCAAATGAATTTTGTCCCCACGACAGTTTCTTTTTTAGAAAATCAAATCGTGACGTCATTGCGGGTGTAAACAAATCCGTATGCGATACATACGCTACTGGTGTTTGCTATGTTGTTAGGGCACTTTAAGACTCATGAGTTCTGGTATCGATCCCACACGATTCAAGTCTGATTCAAAATATATAGTGATACCCATAGTTTTTTTCAACACAACCGAAACTATTACATATTTATACCGTGTTTCTCAGTAACAGACAAACCTCGTATGGAGGAACCAGGCAATAAATATCCCTGATGTCATGCGTTTTCCAAACACGATTTTACATAGTCATTTTGACGATTTGTTTTGCAAATATGAACACAAGAATAAAAGTTTTGAATGTTATATCAGTACGGACTTGGCCCGCCCCTCCCCCACCCTCCAACACTTTCAAAGTTTTTAACAATTTACATGGAGAAAGAACAGCCTGTGGGCCCCCTAGAAAATTTTGTGTGCCCTGCTAGGTCCCCTCATCTAATCTTTCCTAGAAACACGTAGCATCCATGTTGCGTAACAAATTAATCGCCGAAATATGTGCCTGCGGTCATCTGAGTGCGTGTTGGGTTCGAAACTTATTACGCAAAAGTGGCGATTGCATCATTAGAAAGGCAGTCAGTAACATCCCCCAGCAATCTCGATCCTGCCAATATCACGATCATTATATCATGCAACTTTCCCCCCATCTTCGACCACCAATCACAAGCGTTTTTTTTTATCCCGAGATGCTCAATCTCTATCTCAACTAAAGGCATCTGCTCTCAAGAAGCGACTATCCTGCCCTGTTCCTGTTCAGTCAGTTTGTCCCACTGACCCCGGTACACCTCTACCCTAAGAGAATCCCAAATAGCATAATCCATTGGATAACAGTCTGGGTATTGGGGCGGCACGTCATTCTTGTCAATTAATTCTGGTGTGACCTCCTCCAGATATGCTTGGGAAACCTTGCCAGTACGTAATGGTGCCCCGTCTTGTTGGGATGGAAAAAAACGATTGCGATTGGTGGTTGAAGAAAATGGGTGGCACATTGAACACAGGTTGAAATAGGTATTTGAAATAGGTTTTACATGCTATTTTGTTGGGGGCAGTTCTTGTACAACTTTTATCCGACAACGATATCTTGAAGTATAACTGTGAGAATTTTGAAACAAATCAGTTTACCATGCAACAGCTGAGTTATTATAAACCCATTGAACTTTTCGAGACACCCGATATACAGTGAGAAAAACAATGTCAGTTTGTAACAAATTTATAGCCTAATAGCAATTACAGACGAGTTTTCCAACGAGATAATCCGGATTAACGGAAATAAATCGTTAGAAACGTCGATCTGAAAGTAAAGTATTATTATCTGATGATATCGTGGTCCGTTAATCAGGATTGTAGTGTCACGTGGCCTAATCTGGATTAAAGAAACTGTTATTCACTTTATGTTTTGGAGTTCATAAACAAGGGACACAGATTTTGATCAGCAAAATGGTGGTAAGAAATTTTAGGTAACATTTTCATGGTAGTGCAAACCAGTTTCATATCTTATATCTTCCATATCTCGTCTAAATAATTGCTTTACCAGCTGATATTTCTTAATTTTGGCCGTCAGTATCTCTTTCCAGGATTTGAATCCGACGCTCGGTGGGTATGCAATAATATAAAAAAGATGAGTTAGAGGGTCTCGTTATTTAGGTAGATTTCTCTTTCTCAAAATTCAAATAGTCTGGAAAATAAGACACAACAAAACTTGGTTCCAAGTCAAAATGACACTTCCGGTTAAAAACCTCTGGAATTGCAGGAACCATAGGCATTAGAATTGAAATGTCCCTAATAGAAGTCAAGGGAGTCCCCGTTACACATACAAAAGTTAGAAAACCTCTTTACAATCCCTTTAATATTAATTAGTCTCATTTAATGAACTCAATGAGTTGGTACTTTCCTTTCTGGAGGGTCTGCTTGAAGACTCATTTCTAGCTGTTAAATATTGATATCTTCTTTTCTAGTTCCCAAGCAATCACCCAAAAATGCATGCCTGTGTCGACTCTTTGTACACTATCGATGGTGATACAGACAAGAGTAAGATCATGGACATCATTAGAGTCATGAAAGGTGCTCTGAGCGTCTCGAAAAGTAAAACCGGTGATGTCATTTACAGAAGCAACAAAAACGAAGTGAAGATATTGGACAGACAACTAGCCAAAGTGGATAAAGATGTAGTAAGAGCAAAAACAAACATTGAATGTCAAAAGCGGGATGTCCTGCGCAAATGGTCACTAGTGTTCGGAAATCAGAAAACGCTTTGTGAATCGATCAAATCTTTTGATGAAATGATTAACAGTGCATTGGAAAAACAGCTATCAGAAACAGAAGAACGTTCTAATTTAGTCGAGCAGAGCCTGAACTCCTACAGAGAAGAAGAAGCTCCCAACGATAGCGGCCATTGGGGAAAACTCAACCTTAAGTCCAATCGCCGACAATCACAAGTAGCTAAACCTAGTTCCCATTTCGGCAAAACTCTTTCAATGCCTGTTCTTGTAAATCCAAATGAATCGAAATCAAAAGCAGTTCCAAGGGTATCTGATTCTACGGTTCCTGCAAGCTTACCAAAAATCAATACCGGTGGTAGTTTCTTTTCTAATATTGTGGACCACACGACAAAGCGTCACAAAAGACACCAAGAGGCGGCAAATAAGAAGGGCGAATTTCCCGACTTCAGTAGATCGACAATGGAATCCTACTTTGATGAACAGAAACAACTTCACGAAGAACTCATGACCAGAAACAGTCTAAATCGTTTAAAATCTAACATCGATGGTGGTCACAACTTTTATAAACTTCGAATTCGAACCAAATTACCCGAAGAACCAACACTTTTGATCGAATCAATTGAGACTGATCGTACAAGAACCAAGTCGTTTCGTACCCAAAGGAACAAAACCAGACGCCCTCTGTCTGTTGAGAAAGGCAGGAATATGGACAATCTTGACGAAGAAGTTTCGTTTTCTAAAAACCACGAAGTTGAAAGAGCAAATACTTATGTTTGAGATCAGAACATTGGTGTGCACTGTGTAGATAAATTTATTCATAATTTGTTAATAAAATTTGTTTCTTTTAAATACTATTTGTGTTTAACACATCAGGGTTTGAGAGCATCAGTGTTTGCAAGAGCGTCTTTTTTAAGATGTTTCAATACTAGTAGCGGTACTATAGTACTGGTAAAGATTAACCGTAATGCCAAAGTTCATGACAGGGGAACCCGGTTTGAAAATTGACATAATGAATTTTTTGTTACGTAAAAACTCTCTTCGACAAGGTTATTTCTCTTCGAAATATTGAATTGTACATTAAAACTTCTATGGTCGACATCAATATGAAGTTCTGCTCGGACTGTTGGCATATAAATTTTATATATTCACTGGAGTAATCTTATGCCGGTGTTTGTGGTCACTTTCGCTTCAGTCGATTCTTATTTGAACACTCTTGAGATTTCTTCTCGCGCCACACACAAATGTCAGAAAAATCACATTTCCCACACTTCCAAGCCTCTTCAATGTCTACTCCAAGAACTTCACGCTCTCCTTTCCAGAATTTCACATAATGACCTAAAAGACTTTCGAGTTCTGCGTCATCATAATCCACAGAGGAATGAAATAAAGTTTCTTTGCTTTCCTGATGTACATATTCTATCTCTAATTGGTTAATACAAGTTAAAGCCTGGAATTTCTGGAACAAATAATCCAAAAGCTGGTTAAGATTTTTGAAATCTATCAAATGCTTTTCGAGTTCTTTGGTAACGTCATCACTAAACTCCCGACTAAGATCGACTCGCAAATGTTTGGATACGGTTTCCTTAGATAATTGTCCTTTTACTAAATCATCAAATAAATTCTTGTACAGCATCACTTGCAGCTTGTGTTGAGATTTTTGGGCTTTGCTTGGCGGTGATTTGTAAGTTTTGGTTTTCAGTTCCGATAATGTGACCGTATACAATTCTAGATCAAAACGCAGCTCGTCGATCAAACCCACAAAAAACACACCATTTTCATATGGAGCTCCAAATATTGGAACTTCCCTAGCCAAACAGACACCATTTAAAAAACCTTGAACAGTACCCAATAAATTCAGGACCTTGACCGCCCAAATGTCCTCATTTGATGTTACTTTTACTGGTACTGGTTCATGAACCGCCAATTCTGTAACGATAGAAATAATAAAACTACTTCAAAGATAGCCTTGAGAAGTAAGGTGACATACGCACACCAGCAGCTTTGATTGTAAGTTCAAATCATTGTAGCCCGTAGAGTGAGCACGACGGACGGACGGACGACAATATGCTTCCATACATGGTGTGAGAATATAAAAATCAAAAGAATCCATGAAGAATTATTGCTTGAAGAGTGAGCAAAATGTGCACTTTATTGATAATGTAGTGAATAAACTAGGTTGGAAATAAAATTTTGGTAAAAAATTATCAGATCATCACGGAAATCAATAGGGATCATCTTCATAATGACACTGACATTGACCCACAAAATAAAAAGCAAAAGAATACATAAAGAATTGACTGTAGAGTGAGCACGAGCCAAATTGAACGGACGGATCGACGGGGCGAATGATGTGGGCGTATAAAAATATATTCAACTAAATAGTGAACAAAGGTTTTCTTGTCTATTTATGTCTAGAGATATTCAAAGATGGATCGTGTAGTTCCAGAAAAAACGTGACCAGATTATGACAATCATCAATAATACCTTAAATGGTATTTTTAAGAAGATAAACTGTTATCTCTCTGATTCGAAGTATTTTACCTGTGTACATTTATATTGACGATATTATCGCAAATACCATTTGTAAGTGTGATACACCTTCATTTTTTGGACATTAATTATAAAGCATTGTAACCACAGACGAGAGTGGAATTGGAATGGCGTAAATGGAAGCTATCGGTGTTCTCGATACACGCTGTTTTGCCTACTTTTCGACTAAGACTTGTTGATGTTATATTTGAAGTTCTGACAGTGAGATTTCTATGACAGGACTGCTATATTATGTCAATTGTCAATTATTATCATAATATAGAGTTTCGGTCTAGTTTACCTCTAGCTAAATGAAGACTGGAGCCTTCTTTCATTGAAGGCTTATCTTCCACCATGACACCGGGTACAGTGAACGAATAATATAACTGTTGTTCGCACCAGTTCTGTTTGGTCAGATCTGATACCCAAAGATACCCGGGTCTGAAGCGCTGTAAAGGCGTCTTAAAGTCTTCTTTTGCTCCCTCATCCGGCTCGCCTGGGGTTTGCGTCTCATCTGTTTTCTTTTTCAATAACTCTTCTTTTTCTTGAAATAAACAAAAGACATGGATAGCCTTCGGCCGAAATACGTATCTGTGTCATTGTGTTTGTGTATCCGTAAATTGTTCCAAAATGCATTAAAAATTATGATGTGATACTACTAGTACTACACTTACAGTTACACAAAAGGGCCCAAGGGTATAATTAAGGATAAATTAGTCTACTTCGCAAAGAAATATGTTGTTGTCTACATTAGAACTGAAAGTCAAAAATAATTTTTTATTTCATAAAAAGACGGTACGTAAAGCTCAATTTGCGTATTAACTGCAATATGGGGGCGATTTGTCCTGGATAACAGTGGTTGTCTGTGTCCAATAAATGAAGGGAAATAACTCTCGTTTGTTTACACTTCGAATTGGTGAATTGTAGACCCATCTTTTTCTTGGCAAACGGCTATTCAGCAAAAAACAAGTCAATATTCTCACCCACATTATCACAAAATGCAAGTATATCTTCGTCCAGTTCATCGTCCCAATATTGATGTTCATCAATGGTTGTGGAGATTTGGTGATTTCTATTACTTTCGTTATTATTTTTCTCTTCGATATCCGCCATTTTTTGTTTTCGTCTTTCATCTCATTTGGGTCATGGGCATATTAAAAATCGAAAACAAAAGCATTGAAATTTATATATTGTCTTTGATTCTATTAAAGACAATGTCATTTGGGTTCATTTTGCAACGAAAATCCTATAAATTTGTCGTATTAAACATTTCCAATCAGGGACTATATTTTTGGGCTGTAGGATATTTCTCTAAAATGGTCTGTTGATAGGCAGGTGTAAACAAGATCAATCATGGGTGCTAAAGTATGGCTTTAATTTATTGCTACTGTTTATATTGATATCCACATTAGAGATTGGTTTTATGTGTTTTTTGTAATATTAATTTGTGCTGATCATTGATCGTAAAGCATTATTCAAAGGCTGAAAACAACCTTTAATAAATAGGTCTATCCTTTGCATTTAATTTCACATAATAAAATTGTGTACTGTAGTAGGCCTACTGTATGTGAGATTAATGACAATCTATTTCATATTTTCTATTTCTATTCCCATACATTTTCTTGAGCAAAAAGTGGAGAAATGAGAAATTCTAGTTTTTATGTCAAGATTTCAATTCTGTGGACTTAATTCCTTGCTCAAATATTTTTTTACTGACAATGGTAGTAGAGTATGGACACAAGAAACGCTTATAATGTTATTTTTTTCTCTTCAGTAGTCACCTAAAGCCGGTATGCTGATTGTCCAACACCAATGCCATCTGCAGACCATAAATCCTCTAAAACCTCCA
Organism: Lottia gigantea; assembly: GCF_000327385.1. Lineage (NCBI taxonomy): Eukaryota > Metazoa > Mollusca > Gastropoda > Lottiidae > Lottia > Lottia gigantea. Next base: position 1,097,186 of record NW_008708752.1, on the reverse strand, counting down.
ATGGTAAAAGAGGGTCCTTAACAGGAGAGAAGAGCAGGAAAACCTCTCCAAAAAAGAAGAGGAAGTCCAGTAAGAAGTCAACTTCAAAGAGTGAATCTTGTCAGAATAAAGAAGATATCTTAGAAGTTGAGGGGCTTTCATTTCCGAAAGGTAAAAAGACATAATTCTTTAAAATACTGATTTTAAGTTTAGAAATAGAACGCACCAGCACCAAGATTGGAACACTCTGACTTTCCCTTGATAATAGTTCCATTATGTAATAGGGAATTCTGTTGATAATAGTTCCATTCTTTGATAGGAATTTCCCTAAATAATTGTTCGATTCAGTAATATGGATTTCCCTTGATAAAAGTTCCCTTCTTTGATAGAGATTTCTGTTGATAATAGTTCCATTCTTTGATGGGGATTTCTGTTCATAATAGTTCCATTCTTTGATGGGGATTTCTGTTTATAATAGTTCCATTCTTTGATAGGGATATCTGTTGATAATAGTTCCATTCTTTGATAGGGATTTCTGTTGATAATAGTTCCATTCTTTGATAGGGATATCTGTTGATAATAGTTCCATTCTTTGATAGGGATTTCTGTTGATAATAGTTCCATTCTTTGATAGGGATATCTGTTGATAATAGTTCCATTCTTTGATAGGGATTTCTGTTGATAATAGTTTCATTCTTTGATAGGGATTTCTGTTGATAATAGTTCCATTCTTTGATAGGGATTTCTGTTGATAATAGTTTCATTCTGTAAGTAGGAGATCCTTTGAAAAAATGAAATGAAATTTTTTAATTTTTTTATTGTAGAAGGAGATGATTCTGATTCTTCAACTAATAAAACACCATTGTTGCCAAAACTCTCATCATCAGATGTAACAGTCAACTCTGAAAGCACAGGTCGAGTGATATCTTCAAACAGTATTGGAACCAATTCTCCAGGAACTAGGCAAATAGATCCTTCACAGTCACAAACAAAATCAGACAGTTCATCGACTACCCTTGAAAATCTTAGTTCGAAATTATCAAATATTAGTTTGAAGTCAAAATCTTCAAAATCAAAGACAAAATCTGGAAGTTCTAAGAAAGAAAACAGTGCTAAAAATCCCAATAGAAAAACCTCTGATGTGAATTCATCAAAATCGATTGTGATGCCAAATATCGTAGAGACACCTTCTCATCCAGCACCTGTGATTAATGAAAGCATTCGATGGGAAAATGAACTGGATACTCTTGATTCAGAAAGGGAGAGAATTCATATTTACAAAATAAATCGAAGGAAGCGCTACTTAGCTGCTGCTCAAGATAAAGGATTAGGTTGGGTCAAACAGTATGGAGTGAACGGGTTTCCTATCAATGATGAGTGTGGCTTATTAGATTCTTCGAGACGAGAATTGGCTGTTATTCCAGACTACACTTCTGCTCAGGTTGTAAGAAATAGTCAAAGTCATGGTATAGTTAATGGTGAGGGAAAAGCTGTATCATGTGGCTATTAGTCTCACTGTATCAGACAGATATTAAAATGTGTGTAAGATTCATGTTACCCATTTGTTGATTGAAAAATAGTTAGATAACATGACTTAAATTTGACCTTTGAACCTATAAGGTGATTTGTGAGTTGCATCTCCAACTAAATCCTATAAGCCTATTAAAATCCAAGAAAGAGCCTATTCACTATATATATACTTTAAAATGTATTTATGAATCAATTTAAACTTTTTTTTCTTTACCTTTCGGAAGTCAGTCACTCAGTATTAGACTGAATTTGAGCCAAAAAATATTAATTTTAAATTGAGACAAGATAACTTAGTATTATGTGTTTGTGTTAAGGTTCATTTGTAATATTTTATGAAGTGTGTGATTCTGTAACAAAACGTTATTCTGTAGTTATTATTTGTCTTTTTTTTTTGTTGATTTTCACCCTATGAAGAGCTAGATTGTATATATGAGGCTTATAGGAGGTGGGTCCAAGGGTACAAATTTTTATATGCTGGACACTTATTGGAAAAAGGGGACCCCCAAAATGGCAAACCTGCCCCTATAAAGAGAGAGCAATTGTTCTAGATTATCTCTGTACAACAGAACTGTCACCAATGTTACATTGCCAACCTATAATCTGTGATATGATTTGAATAAGAGTATGAATATAATAGTATTTATTTATCAAGTTTAATATATTATGTTTATTAAATGTCTCCTATGAATTATTATTTATTTTTTGTTTAACTGTTTCAATCTATAAATTATTTATTTTTTGTTTAACTATTTTAATCTATAAATTATTTATTTTTTGTTTAACTGTTTCAATCTATAAATTATTTATTTTTTGTTTAACTATTTCAATCTATAAATTAATTATTTTTTGTTTAACTATTTCAATCTATAAATTATTTATTTTTTGTTTAGCTATTTCAATCTATAAATTATTTATTTTTTGTTTAGCTATTTCAATCTATAAATTATTTATTTTTTGTTCAGCTATTTCAATCTATAAGTTATTTATTTTTTGTTTAGCTATTTCAATCTATAAATTATTTATTTTTTGTTTAGCTATTTCAATCTATAAATTATTTATTTTTTGTTTAGCTATTTCAATCTATAAATTATTTATTTTTTGTTAAGCTATTTCAATCTATAAATTATTTATTTTTTGTTTAGCTATTTCAATCTATAAATTATTTATTTTTT
>NW_008708752.1:1093411-1094455 GCF_000327385.1 Lottia gigantea | reverse complement strand
AGATCTACTACCATAAACAATTGATGTCATATATTAGTTGGACGATTACGTACCTTTGCATGTGAAATGTTTTTCACGTCTCCTGCATCATGGTGTTTGACTGCCTTGTCAAGTCCTTTAAAATTATTAGCACTTCCACCTGACTCTGTTGCTCTCGTTATCAGGAAATCGTAAATCATCGTAAACAAAACTTTTACGTAAGGTAGTTGCGGCAGATATTTGACTCGATGAAAGGGAGGCAGGTTCTCTTTATCGTTGACGTTGGTGGCAGACTTGGTTGGCGTTGGATTGATGACGGGTGTTGACTGGTTATGTACGGGTGTCAAAACCGAAGTTGGAACCTGGCTGTTTAACAAGTCTTCTATCAACTCCTGTTTCTTTTTACCATTGGCATCTATCCCTTTCTCGATTGCAAGAACTCTCAAATCAGTTAGTTTCAATTTTCTCAATTTATCGATGGACGCCATCTTGTATCGAATGTAAACAGACGGCTTGCCACTCAAGGGTATTTATGCGCATGCGCGGCTTTTATCGTGAAAAGGTCTATTGGTGAATTGTAGACCCATCTTTTTCTGTGGCAAACGGCTATTCAGCAAAAAACAAGTCAATATTCTCACCCACATTATCACAAAATGCAAGTATATCTTCGTCCAGTTCATCGTCCCAATATTGATGTTCATCAATGGTTGTGGAGATTTGGTGATTTCTATTACTTTCGTTATTATTTTTCTCTTCGATATCCGCCATTTTTTGTTTTCGTCTTTCATCTCATTTGGGTCATGGGCATATTAAAAATCGAAAACAAAAGCATTGAAATTTATATATTGTCTTTGATTCTATTAAAGACAATGTCATTTGGGTTCATTTTGCAACGAAAATCCTATAAATTTGTCGTATTAAACATTTCCAATCAGGGACTATATTTTTGGGCTGTAGGATATTTCTCTAAAATGGTCTGTTGATAGGCAGGTGTAAACAAGATCAATCATGGGTCCTAAAGTATGGCTTTAATTTATTGCTACTGTTTATATTGATATCCACATT
>NW_008708752.1:1092231-1093361 GCF_000327385.1 Lottia gigantea | reverse complement strand
ACTAGCATTTTATAGCAGCTTTTGCGATAGTAACATCATAAAACTCTTAATTGTAGTGGAACTTTAAGAACCACAGATATCTGATTGGAATGGTGCAAATCGATGTTATCAGTGTGTCCAATACACCCAAACAGCTTAGAATATCTCTGTACAAGCCCAGAAATTAGCAAAATCTGATGTTACTTGTAATAAAAAGGGTAAATATGCTCCATGTAAAATGCAAGTAGTTTAGGCATCATTTTAGTGACATAGCTGGCATCAAAGTTTATCCTTTCAATGCATATGTTGTTTTTTTCTGCCTCTGTCCAGACTACAAAATCACACCATGGTAAACCCATTATTGCCATTTCTCCCTGTACCTGAGCATAATATTTATGGGAATGTCTAAGTCTTTGCCCTGTGTTTGTATTTTCAAGACAGAAAGCTTTGTCTCCCATGGTCATTATCTCTGGAATCTCTTTTTTATTGATTAGAGTACCCTTTAAAGAATATGGACATTTAATTTCCAGTACACCTACATTATCCCCTTCAGTTACTTTGCCATCACTGGACGCCCCTAGAAAGGCATGGCTTCCACACAGAGTCAGACCAGTTGGTTGGATTTCAAAGACTTTATGAATGGCTTTCTTAATCTTCTTGTACTGCTCTCTGGCTTGACCTTCCTTGTCAATTCCCCACTGCACAGCTGCAGGCAGGTTTGTGTACCTAAATAGAAGATAAATGGTTATGAATGACTTGCCATTAAATATTCAATATTTAAATATTGGTTTCAATAGCATTATTAGTGTGTAAACGCAATTGACCACTTGATAAACAGAATTGTGTATATGGCAGATTCAGATTGGGGACATATATTCATACGAGAGGGAGGGGGGGGGGGAGGGTATGTGTAAAGATATAGACTATGTTTTAGGTATAAACTCAATATGAATATGTTATGAAAACTTACTTTTCAAGATTTGACCCCTCAACTATCTGTTTTATCAAAGATGTTGGACTTGGACCTGAAGACATTACATCCCCAAACAATGAGCTGGTTACTCTACCAATGTGCATCTTAATCCACTCTTTAGAAAGCCTCTGACTTTGGGTATATTCTTCTAATGTACTTTACAAGCTCCATGTCAATG
>NW_008708752.1:951765-1092181 GCF_000327385.1 Lottia gigantea | reverse complement strand
GCTATTCAATCTATAAATTATTTATTTTTTGTTTAGCTATTTCAATCTATAAATTATTTATTTTTTGTTTAGCTATTTCAATCTATAAATTATTTATTTTTTGTTTAGCTATTTCAATCTATAAATTATTTATTTTTTGTTTAGCTATTTCAATCTATAAATTATTTATTTTTTGTTTAGCTATTTCAATCTATAAATTATTTATTTTTTGTTAAGCTATTTCAATCTATAAATTATTTATTTTTTGTTTAGCTATTTCAATCTATAAATTATTATTTATTTTTTGTTTAGTTATTTCAGTCTATAAATTATTATTTATTTTTTGTGTAACTATTTCAGTCTATAAATTATTTATTTTCTGTTTAACTATATCAATCTGTAAAGTATTTATATATTTTTTTGTTGATTTCAGCCAATCAGTAATAGTGTTCACAGCTCACCAACAAAATTTGACACTTCAAATACATCTGTGTCCAGAATTATCTGCGTTTAAAAGTTAAAAAGATGAGTCGTCTTTTCTTGAGACACTGCCATATATAGAAAAGACACCTATAGAAATAGTACATTTCTAGTACTTCTGTAGACTATTTACATGTATTCAATACTCAAATCAACCCCCCAAAATGGAAGCCTCAAAATAGCACTACTACTCTTAGAATGTCTTTGCATTAATAAATGTATAATAGTTTACATTGAAAAGAAACCCATTTCTTTCCTAGAAATTTCAACCAAATAAAAGTTGCAGATTTTGATCTCTGTAAAATCAAGTTTTGTGCTAATGTTTATATTTTTCTACATTTTCAGACATTTTAAGACTAACAGTACTATTTTGAAGTTGCTATTCAAATTCTCATAAAAATACTGAAAAAAATTTGTTTTGCTTCGCTCAGACAATAATCATGGTGGTTTAAAGCTATATATAATGCCATTGTAAAATATATTAGCTATTTTACCTTTATAAAGTCTCTTTCCATATGATATTAATTTAAATATTGAATTTCTCAGTTGATGATGTACCTAGTATTTCTGATTAAGTTAAGTTAAAGGGATTATAAAGAGGTTTTCTAAATGTTTTATGTGTATTGGGGACACTGTAAGCACCAATTTTCACCATTCTAAATTTCAGTCAGACTTCTGTGATTCCTGCAATTACACTAAAACTAAGTGAAAACCTCTTTATAATCTCTTTGATATCTCTCGTGTGTTGTTTGTTTGTTGTGTTGTTTGTTTTTGTGACTTAATTCTTGCTTACACTGATTCTAACCACAAACCAAATAACAAAATAACTTACTCTGACAGTAGATTCAGAAAACTATTATTGAATTTTCAAATCAGAAGAATATATTTGGTTAACCCTGGATGTAAATGAGTTAAAATTCCACAGAGCAATATTCCAGGAAGAATATTATCAGATCATGAATTGAAAGTATAGTAAACTACAGAAAGCACATCTGTTTATAATCAGATTGGATCCATTGTGTCCAAATTTTTTTATTGTTCTTCAAAACTGTCCTTGTAAATCCTAATTATTATCACAATAATTGATGATGCCTTGTGTTGACAAAACTCTGCTCTATTTGTGTTGTTTGTGTGTTCTAATGAAATTAAAAAGTGAAACATTTTACTTGGTATTTATATCAACATTATGTTATGATTATTCTAGAATTGGTGGATACCTTTGTTTTGAAAGGTCGATTCATCTCTAATCTTTCCATAGACAATCTTTGTTTGGTCGATATGACTGAAGTTATTAGTTCCGGGAGGACTAAGACAACAAATAATACATTTTCCGTCTGAATCCATTCATGGACCAATGGCCACAAATCGAAATTGGAATCATAAAAGGGGTTATAAAGAAGTTTTCTTAATTTTGTATGTGTATCAGGGACATATTTAGCATTAATTTTCTCCATTCCTATTTTCTCCTTCAGACGTCTGTGGTTCCTGCAGTTCTATTAAAACTAAGTGTTTGATGACGTCACCAATCTCAAAATATGCTCTATCAGAATCACGTAAGGCCCTTTGCGAATAGTAATATGCGTAATTAATGGTAGATTTTACATGATTATCAATGACCCCTCGGTTGGGTTCGGAATTAATAGCCTAATATTTTGATTAATAGTTTCTAAGTTAGTGCCCCTGCTTGCTCACACGAACAAATCATATTGTAATGTTAGTATGAATAAGAATTAAATTTGGTATACTAATGTAGATTGAAAATATCTTGTGTCGACTATGGCAGGCGGTGCCTTTTCATTATTTTCTTTTCATAAGTGAATTATACATAGGTACAACATATTGCATTGTATAATACCTTATAGGGATGGGTTGTTTTTTCAATTCGACAATTTTATTAATACACCTACTAGACATTGAATAATGCAACAAGGCTGTAGGTGACAAACAAACCTTTAAGGGCACAGTGAACTTTTCAATTTAATTCAAGTACATATTGACTTGTATATTGTATATTGTCAAGGTTGTTAAGTTGTATTCACGCCAAAGTTTTTATGTGTTATAATTGTACTAAATATTATCTTCCTCGGCCCATTGATATATTTTCAACAATAAGTTCATGATAAATATAATTTCTGAAAGGGACAGGTTCGTTATTTTCGGGAGTTGATTTGGGTCTTGAATATAGGTAAATAGTCTTCAAAAGTAGCAGAAATGTACAAAAATTCCTTCAAAAATATATTTTACACAGTCTTAAGAAAAGACTAGTCGTCGTTTTTTTAACTTTTTAACGCGAATAATTCTGGACACATATGGATTTGAAAGCTCAAATTTCGACTTATGGTGATTAACGTTTCTCGTTTCTGAGACTGAGGTACGATTGGACAAACCAATAGCAAACCCCGTCCGTTTGAAATAAAATTCCAACTAAAGCCTATATAGTGACAGGTAGTAGAAAAATCGTGAACCTGATGGATGAAAAGATCGATCGAATTATTGAAAAAACTTATTGTGAATTTCATTTGCTGGTAAGTTTTTGACAGCATCCGATTTCTAAAATGAATTCACCATAACGTAGTTAACGTAACATGAATCGACTCTTATAAAGTATTTAGTTAATTGGGATACAGAGACAACATTCCAAGTTTAATCTCGTGTCAAAACGATGATATATATCAGGATAAACAACATTCATTTATAATTTACGAAGGGTGACCTAATTATACTCGTAATGGGTCAGGAGAAATCTGTGGAAATAACATGAATGGAGTTTACGTCCTACTTTTCTGTACCTGCAGTCTATTGAAGAGTGACAACGCCCGGTAGTGTTCAGTGATGGAAATTTTGCCAGGACTCTTTTTCCACTATATACGAATCTTTAACGTGCCCAGCCCCTAGCACACGAGCCTCAGTTTATTGTCCCATATGAGCGACTAGACACTTTTTCCATGACAGCCCCCTCAGAGTGGCCCAAACCTGCATCACTGACAAAGAGAAACCGGGTTGTAAAGTCTGAAGGTTTTATTCGATTAATGCTGTTAAAGCGTAGTCTGTCGAACCTATATTTGGCAATATAATGACTTATTTTACTTTTTAAAAGAGCATTGAGGCCGAAACAAAATTTTCTTAAGAATGAGCTATGATCTTTCTACATTAATTTGCCGAATTCAAAATGATTCAACTCCAATTATAGACTGAAAGTAACTGTCTCTGGTTTATATGTACAAGTAGATTATAAAATGTGCAAACATGTTAACAAATTACAAGCCCGAGGCAATAATATACATGTTATATATTAAAAAAAGGTATAAAATTACTTGTTTTTCCACACTTTCATCAATCGTCTAGATGATTTAGGTGCATACACCAGTAATATACAAGTATTTATAAGTCACAATATGATGCTCCTCAAGACAAACAAAATTTGGCTTCCAGAATACCTCAGATAGCCCCCAGAAATGAGATTTCTAACACCTCCAGGGCTAGTATTCGGCAGCTATGAAAACCAGGCTTCTAGTCAGGTTGACAGATCTTTGTTCTTACTTCTTTCGATTGACGACAGGTGAATCTCTGGTTGCCAAAATGGTTGTTCAAGAATGTTCAAGAGCATTACAGTCGGATCACAGTAAATTAACTTTATGGAAAAGCTTTTTGGACGTTATAATTTCGAGTGCTTTTTTCAAATTTTCAGGAAAAGCAACGAATTGATTTCATGTTAATCAGTATGTGTATGTATCGTCGATGGTAGTCGATTAATGTCCCATCCGAACAACTAGACGTTTTTTCTATGAGAACAGTCTCGTCTATAGGCATATCACTGTTGCGGGGAAAACCTAGTTGAAAAACCCGATTGTATGACCTTAATATTAGCAAACATGCCTCTAACTCGCAAAACCACGACAAATAAAACATTTATAACATAAACTATATTTCATCATACATAAAAACATTAATATTATACATACAACACAACAATATAAACCGGTTGACCTTATAACTTAAAGTCCATCTCGTCATAAAAATTTTTATCATATTATCTTCTTATAGCAAAAAAAAAGTTGCATTTGTGACTCTGTGATCTGCGTATGATTAACGAAAATAAAAAATGAATCAAATAATATACATCCATGCGTATGACGTCACTAGTGTCTAGAAATTCTATATCAGTCTTGTGTTCACTTAGCAAAAAGTGTTCGCATATCAATAGCATCCAAACGAAAATGCGCACTTGAACTATACCCGGAATATCAAAATGTTTTTTGCTCTCAGTTAAACAAATCCTGTTCTTGTAACTATCGAACCCCATGATTATTGGGGATGGCCTATCATCTGAAATACAGATCTGCTTGATACTTATAAGTCACCTACAAAAAAGATAAGCGCTACTACTAATGACTATATATCTAGTTCAAAACCCAGTTTTGAATATATTAATTTTAGCTCGTGATATAGTTTAAATTTGGATGATAAAAATGGAGTTAATGTGATTCTATTATGTTAATGTGAAAATTGAATTGACATTATTTCATGATAATAACCGGAAATAACAAACGTCCAGCTGATGATGATGAACTGTGGCCTAAATTCCGTGCTTTACGCTGTTATTTGTGTAGAAGAAGTCACCCACAAATGTAGCTACCTAAACTTTTTTGGGGTTGTCGAGAGTATTTAGTGGTCTAGAAAGCATGATAAAGAAACAAGAACCAGGCTTGTAACGAAAGTTATCTTTAAATCCCATATAATCATATAAAATGTAAAACGACGGCTGATTAAAATCAATATCTGTAACATATGCTTCAAATATCATCGACCTTTCCTCCCTTTCACACATTTTACTATTGGCTTTAAAAAAAACATACCATTGACACAAAAAGTAAAGTTCTAGCCAGATCAATATTAACTGCAACATACTGTCTTAATCGCAATCTTATTCAAATGCAGATCTAGATGTTTTTTTTTTTCTTTTTGTGGTGGAATCCACGTGCCTTCCATGATCTGACATGTTGCAATGCAAAGTAAAGATTCACTAAACTTAACAGTAGATGACAATTGTAGCAGTCCTCTGAAGAAACACAAACCAAGGCACCTCGATGAACATTTTAATCAGATGTCATTATCTCTCAATCGGTATCCGGTGCGGAGAAGTGGGTGGGCCTACTTATTCAATAATAAAATAATGGGCGAAATGGAAAGTAAGTCCTCAGCATCCCTAAACATGGATCATTATTTATCAGGGGAGTTAAACCACCTACACACCGAAACAACATGGTTCTGGTTCCATCAAACCAAAAAACTCACACAACATATCATGTAGATCAAACCCCCTCCTTTAAATTGGCTTTGGGAGCAGCTACTAGCCTCAGACCTCCAAACGAAGGTCAATTGAAGCCAGCAAAGGTCATCCACTGATAACAACGAAATCAATAACATCCGTAACACGTGTTGTTGTTATTATCATCGATCTTTCTGTGTTATCAACCAGTATAGCACTCAATCATTTATTATTAATAGGCTATCTATAATGTAATTATAGAGGTCTATATTTAGTTAACCATGGTCCTTTATTTGCATAAGCAGCCAGATGGCTTCCCCATTAACTTCCGAGAGCGATATTTCAAGAGAACTGATGAACTCCGCCTCCAAGACACATATATGTGAGAGTCGTATAACCATCACAGGTTCACCAAGAATGTCAAAGTGGTTGTCCATAGAATAGGAAACAAAATATTAACGTTGTACAGAATTCATGAGCACAAAGTCAGACGATTTTCACCATTGTAGATAAAAGGTGCACTTACATTCATCCGAAAATCGCCAACCGATGGTGTAACTACATTATTATTATGTATATTAACAATTGTTTTTAATACCCCTTAACTTGTATTCTATCATTCATATTGATATCCGGATGTTTTAAATGAACTTTCACTTCCATCTCATCGTCAAAAGAGTCTTTCTTAGGTGGGTATAATGGAAGCAACATGGATGTGGCTCCAGGGCCTGGTTTAACCGAGTCCACAGAAAGTCCATTCACTAAAAGATTCTCTTTATTGTTATTTAAAATATCCACTTTTGTAGTCGTGTATGTTTTGGCTTTAAACTCCACACACGTTTTAAACCACTGTCTACATTCATCCATGTGATAATCCAAAAGAGACACAAACGATTTTTCTGGTCGTTTTGGGTAAATAAAAATAGTGTTTGAAAACTGTCGCGGTTTTACACGGGGTTCGTAATATGTTTTGCTTACAAATCTCTTCCGCGTGGAATCCTTGTAGCAAATCATCGTGTCAGCAAAATGGACAGGAGCTAACGAGGGCTCCAAGTTCACTTTCTCGTTGTACCTCTGCATAGACAGAATATCCACGGAGCTAGATACTGTCCTTTCCTCGTAGTTCGGCAACTGAACAACTGACACTGTCTCTGATATTTGTATTGGGACCATTTTCACTGGAGTAGTGTTTGCCCTACCACCAAACGTATTCAAACTTGTCGTGATAATTGCTAATTCCTTACGACGTCGTAAAACCGGTTTATTTTTACTCTTCGGATTCGCTTCAGTGACGATGTCATTCAGATATAAGTTAAAATCCAACTTATCGGCTACAATCTATAAGTAAAGAAACAAAAAGAATATCATGCAATTTTCAGTCTAAATCGGCTTAAAATAGAATGCTAGATAATGACCTCTTCGCTTGGTTACAGATTCCTCTTTTGTATAAACCTATTGATCCATTTTATCCATTGACATTACTCCAATTGACATGCGCATTAACAACAAGTTAGCAGACGACACTTGGAACACGTGCAAACTTTAATTTCTATACATATATTTATCTATTTGTTAGAATTCGGGCGGGTAACTGAAGTCGGGTAATATTGATTTCAACAAGTTTACAATGAGGTTTTTGTATGAATGAAGGTCAATAAAGGAGACTTATAACATGAAAGAAGAGATAATGTTAATAAAACAGTATGTTCATGAATGTGGCCTTACGACTAGAAGTGCGAAATTGTGTGTATACCCTTTATGCAAATATTGAAGCCCTCAGGATATATTTTACAAAATATTTTCATCTTAAAGGGGGTCTGCTGGGGAATGATAAAAATATAACCCCCTTAGCAATTTTGCACTCATCTTCACGAAGCTATTTTCGTCTTAATACCTTGACTACAATAGCAACCTTTCTTATATCCCGAGGGTTTGTATATGCAACGATTTGATTGGATTGTACGCCAGAGGATTCAGCCAATCAGAGCCCTCGACACACAGACTGTAAACATTATGACTTATTGTTTACAAAATTTCTGTCGAGAACTCTAATAGGCTGTATGAGCGAGCATAAAATCCGATCAAATCGTGATACAAGAATGTGGCTATTGCAGTCAAGGTATGGAACGCAGTTCGTAATAGCATTGAACAATGCCATACGTCTATTATCGCGATATTAACCTATCCCTTTCGTTGCCAGTCTTTACACTTGTCTTTAATTTAAAATATTTGAAAACAAATAGTAAGATAGGTGTGGTATGTACATGCCAGTAATAAGATATGAAGAACTAACTGTACTTCACCTGCATGGTGACATTAACTACACAGTCAAAGGTTAAAGGGATTGTCTTCTTAAAGTGGCACACTTTCCTTTTGAATTTGAAAATCGTATCTAAAATTCCTTTAATTAAACTGTTCAAATTTACAGTAATGCACCTCCATTTAAATATCGATATAACTTTTCATAGTAAAAATCAAACGCAATGTTTGTCTATGATACAATACTTGACAATACTGGAAATAGCGATATACCTTCATCAATAAACTAAGTTAAAGATGACGTCATTATATCTTTGAGATGAAAGGGGAATGCTTAAAACGACCTGGGTACTGTGATTGTCATCACTTCAATCTGTCTTAAATTTGTCTTTTATTCATTTTATGACTTCATTCTTCATAAGATTATACAGCAGAATATTTTGTTCGGCCATGCTAAAGATGGGTTCCCTTATTTTCATTTATGAAAATGAAAATGCTTATTTATATTTATATGAATAGAAGTTTGTCTCACACGTCCATAATTAATTCATAATTAACTAAAGAAGAGAAGAGAATAACCACCAGAATTCAAATGAGTGACTGATCAAGAAAGGTTTATCTAAACTGTACTTATATGGACATTTATGATTGGTTAAAACTCTTAATTACATGCAATATAAGAAAATAATGATATGATTGAAAATACATTATAATTCATAAGAGACACCAATTAATCAAATAGTTTGCTTAATTTGACACTAAAAAAAAGGAAACCCATCTGTAAGGTTCCACAGACAGTGTGGAATTTCAAATGTGGAAGTCAATATGCCAAGTGTCAGGAATAGCGCTGAAAGCAATGAGTTTAGTTTAGTTGGAAACACAAAAGATAAATGCAGAGAGGATTTAAATTTTTAAGTATACATGTACATTCATTTAATCTAAATGGAAATTGTTTTTGTCGTCTAATTGATTGTGAATATTTTTGCTTAATAACCACGCCAAGAGCACAATATTATTGACGTAATAAACAATTTTTTCTAGGGCTTTTTATTCTTTTTATTATATGGGTCATACAGTATGATTTGGATGATTTCACTCAAAATACACAGTGGTCCAAGTATGAGACTTTGCTCGAACCAAATTTCACTCGATTTAATACTTCACTTTATGACCAAGTTGTCTAACATAATTTGGTTTTGATCATGAAGGTAACGACCTATGGCCGCCTGCCTTTAAAGCAGTTTTCAGTATACAGTTCGTTCAGATATGCTCTTGCAACTAAAAGGAAAAGCCAAAGCCAAAAGCAAATTGTGGACTTCTTAAAGGGGGAGGGGCTTAAAAAATTCTAGTCTCCTTGTGTTCAACAATATGGAGTTTTGTTAACAATAACATAGCGAATATAATTTTGTTATCTCCATCATTGTTTTATATACTTTATTTGACTATAATATTTTCAAAAACAGTGTGATTTTCAAAAGGTTTCCCCATTAATTTCAAATATCCTATCCTTTCTATAACTTCGAGATGTACCTTCTACATTTGTGCTTACTTAAAAGGATAAACACATCTTTAAAATGGAACACATAAGGAAATAATATTGAACGTTAAATGTATGAAATAAATTATATTGTATTATATTTTGGGTGTTTCCATTTCTTTCTTTATGCCCGTGAGAAATCATTATTATCTATGTAAAAATATACAAATGGCGCCTTATGTTCATTGTCTTATTTTCTTTATCTTGAAATTCCACATGAAAGTAGGTAGGCTACAGTATATGAGTCTTAAGGTCATTTCGTCCAAACTTTTTCATTGTCCTATTAGGTTTTTCATTAGGGTATTTGCTACATGCAATTTCATTCGCAGGGGTATAAACATAACTTGTTATTTACCAAAGTATAAAAGAAAACTTTGATTCCAAATTTCATGTATGATAATCATTTTAGTTACCCAAAGAGACTCAAGAACTACCCTATTTCATGTATAATAATTCTATTAAAGTCTGCTTTCTGAAAAAGGGTATAAACTCTTAGAACATCAAAGTGTTAGCACGAAATTATCATAAGAAAATACTTAAATTAAGAGTTGTTTTGAATCCTTACCCATTCACGAAGTTGACGAAACCTTCCTTAGAGTGCTACTCCTTATAAACTATCAAATTGAAATTCAAGTTGTCTAATCACCCATTAAATGTATCCTTATCCAGTGAAAGACGGTAATCCTTATGTGCTCTATACACAGTGCGCCTCCACAATGTTTTGACCGGGTGAGAGTAAAGTATGCCCAATTGTCCACAAGCGAACTTCCAGAAATATCAGTATATCGAGTTATTTTATTTTATTGCTTGTTGACACATTTCATATATCACAGAGGATTGGCCGTTTAAAATTTTACTCTATCAGTCAATGCAACTCAATTACCTCAAGTAGGTAGTACAAATGCTAAGTCTGACCTACAATATCAAAGTGATACGACGAATATATTTTAGACGTTACACGAATTCGAATAAATTTCATTGATAAGTTACATAGTTTGCAAGATACGAATTGATTTGATGACAAACGAAAAGTTACATAAGCCTGTAGCATAGGCAAGGTGTAGAACAGTAGTGCCTATAGGGCGTAGACGATGTGTTTGTGTTAAAACTTTGGAATTCGGCCTTTCACACCACCCGTTTTAAATGTTCTTTCAAATATACTTATCTACTTGAAGAAGCTTTTGAATACTTCATAGAGAGTTTCGATTCAACTTTTCAAGTCTATTATGTAACTCAACAATGAAGTTGAAAGTTGGTTTGTTCGCTGTCACAGCATTCTAATTAACAAAAAGGTCACGTGATATATTTATTTCGAATTCTTACATACATGTTAAAGTTATCACCTAATGTAAATAAAGTTTAAATGCATGTTATGTCTTTGTTTGCACAATGATACGAATTTCAAACATGCAGCTACACGTGTGACCTGACAGCGTAATTTATGACATCTGGACCCCGGTTGGTGAGTTAAGCGCTTTTCTCGCTAAACCGAAGGTCCACAGTTCGATCATAGGTCGAGATAATACCTTTGGATTTATCAACTGGGTTTCCCCTTGTCAACGATGCAGGTGGTCGGTGGGGCCGACATTGAAAAATTGTTTGACATTTTTCAAAGGACAATTGGCCTAAAACCAAGGCCAAGTTTGATACAAGACTGTACATGTTACAGATTCTTCGACAAATTGAAATAGCAAATTCGTTTGTAGCTCATGGCACTTTTTCTCATTGCACCCTGCATGTCGTTGCTAAGACGTCAAGTTTAATTTCATTCATTTTTCATTAAAAGAAGCAAAATGTTTGAGAGTCTTTTAACTTTTTAGGTTATTGAGCTTGTATATGGTTTTCTTATAGATAAAAGCATTAATTCGGTATTGTAATATTGCTTAATTCTATGCAAGAGTTATGTACCCTGCATTGACAAGATTCCAGATAATCATACATGTATATTCTCATAGAAAAGTTAGTTTCCTTTGCTACACTGTTTCCGCTTCATGTAGAATGGAATTTCATCAGTCGGTTCAAGAGGTAGGTAAAGAACTATACAGCTATATGCCGTACGCCAGTTATTTAAGTTATTTTAATTAGCAATGAGGTCTATCAAATAAAACATTAGGAGTTTATAAACAGGTTTTCTAAAAAAAAGTATATATATATTGAGGATAGCATCAATTCGCACAATTCCAATTTTCAATCAGACGTCTGTCATTCCTGCAGTTCCGGTAAAACGAAGTGTTTGATGTCGTCATTAATACGTGATAAAGCAAGTTAGTGACATCACCTAACATTTATTTTTTTATGAAATTGCAGGAACCACAGAGTTACCCAGCGTGCTCTTTTTTGGTTATAAATTCATAACATTCTCGGGAAGACACGTTGTATGACAAAGGCCATCTTCACAATCTGAAGCTATTACTGTAATAGCCACCTTGCTAGTATCACAGAAGGTTGTAAATGTAGTGATTTTGGCTGGATTTAACGTTAGCAGATACAGCCAATCAAAACCTTCAACAGAAAGTTGTAAAAATGATACATGTACTATAAATATACTGCTTACCGTTTGTTATCGAGGGCTCTGACTGGCTGTATTCGTTAACGTCCAATCCAATCAAATAGCAGCATTCCATGATACAAGAAATTCGGCTATTGAAGTCACGGAATAAGAAAAGTTCGTATTAACTTGATATTATGAACAAGAGCAAAGGGGTGCAACTCATATCTACAAACGTGGTCAATTCAGCTGGTGACCAGTGAATTAGACTTTATATTTGATTAAGCTTTCTAGAGTCAATACACAAAGTTTTAAAAAACCTCGAAATATCAAAAAAATCATATCCGGGAATTCGACTAAAAATCTCCTGGAAATATCGTTATATAATAAAATCCCGCTAAATCCAACGGACATACGTCACTATAAAGGGTTAGGAGTGCTTATAAAGCCTAATTTAAACTGTAATTATGTATTACTAATGAAAATGATACAGATAATAATACATAATTCCCCCTCCGCTAATTATATGTATATCATCTATAATTAATTAAGACTGTGATGTCACAGAATGGTGAATGAAATAAATTAATATTAACAGTTTTATATAATAGAGAATAATACTGTTAATCATTACACTTGTAATTAAGTTACAAACCCAATCCAGCGTTATTGAGGCATTAATTTCATCATTAGTACAGAGAAGCCGCTTAGTGAGAGCTCAAAATTTTTCTAGTGACTGCAAAGCTGTAGCTTAAGGGATTGTAAAAATACAAATACCAAACATAAGAGTGTTTTTTTCCATTATATATTTCAAATCTAGACCCCCACTTTGCCTCATTTGTACTATGACTGCGCTTCGATCTTTGACTGAAACAGATTCTTGTCTCTTTTCCTATAATAATGGTCATTTGACCAAGTGTATCTTTTTTTTCAGAATGAAATCTAAAATACGGTTTACTGCATATTAAATGAAAGAAACTAAACTCGCCAAAACTTACGTGAGGAGATTTTAAAAGTTTGAACGTAGTATCGAAACAAACTGGATGTTGTGTCTTCGATTTTTTAGTCTGAATCATCATATTTTTTGTACATGAGTTAAGGTTGCATCTCTTTCATGAAACACGAACTATTTTGGCCTCCAGGTTCCTTCGTATATACCAGTTTGAAGCTTGCACATCAAAGCCAAACAATTTTCTTACCGAGTAACGTTTATTTTAGTTTAATGTAGAATACTAAATAAATATACTTGTACGGTCTTTTCAAATGTCAACTGCTTCTCTTGTATCATCCAAATGCATGTTGTTTTGTATTAACGTTAGAAAATATTGTATTCAAATGGTCGTGGAGGACCGAATGAAATTAAAACTTTACTAAACAGTTCATTAAAACTTTACTAAACAGTTCATTAAAACTTTACTTAACAGTTCATTACAACTCTACTAAACAGTTCATTACAACTCTACTAAACAGTTCATTAAAACTTTACTAAACAGTTCATTAAAACTCTACTAAAGAGTTCATTACGACTCTACTAAACAGTTTATTACAACTCTACTAAACAGTTCATTAAAACTCTACTAAAGAGTTCATTACAACTTTACGAATCAGTTCATTAAAACTCTACTCAACAGTTCATTACAAGTTACTACACAGTTCATTAAAACATTACTAAACAGTTCAATAAAACTTTACTGGATATTTCAGTAAAACTTTACGAAACAGTTCATTATAACTCTACTAAACAGTTCATTACAAGTTACTACACAGTTCATTAAAGCTTTACTAAACAGTTCAATAAAACTTTACTAAACAGTTCAATAAAACTTTACTGGACATTTCAATAAAACTTTACTAAACAGTTTATTAAAACTTTACTAAACAGTTCACTGGACATTTCATTAATTCTTTACAGAACAGTTCAATAGAACTGCACTTAACAGTCCATTACAACTTTAATAAACAGTTCATTAACACTATATAAACAGTTCATTAAAACTTTACTAAAGATCATCAAAACTTTAGAAACAGTTCATTAAAACTTTACTAAAGATCATCAAAATTTAGAAACAGTTCATTAAAATTTACTGAACAGTCGATTAAAATTTTAATTAACATTTACTGAACAGTTCATTACAACTCTATGGAGCAATTCATTATAACTCTATTATCCAGTTCATTACAACGCTAGGCTACTGAACATTTCATTTAAACTTACTGAACAGTTTATTATAATTTGTAGATTCTATCCTTTAGATGGTAAATTTGATTACAGGAGTATATCACTTTAAATTCATATCGTTTGAAGCCATTTGGGATTTCTTTTATCGCGATGATCAAATCATTTGCTTATTCAGCCGTGAATATGATTGCTCACTTGGCTCCAAACGACTTGTTAATTGTACACTCGATTGGAAACTTTATAAAATACTTTGAATACAGCACAATATTTCATGTGGAAAGTTACCATTGTAAATGATATTTTTATCCAGAAAACATCATAATTTACAATCAAATATTTGTATTACAATTATCTATCAAACCTTACAATTTACATTACATGTATCTATCAAACCTTACAATTTACATTATCTATCAAACCTTACAATTTACATTATCTCTCAAACCTTACAATTTACATTATCTATCAAACTTTACAATTTACATTATCTATCAAACTTTACAATTTACATTATCTATCAAACTTTACAATTTACATTATCTATCAAACCTTACAATTTACATTATCTCTCAAACCTTACAATTTACATTATCTATCAAACTTTACAATTTACATTATCTATCAAACCTTACAATTTACATTATCTATCAAACTTTACAATTTACATTATCTATCAAACTTTACAATTTACATTATCTATCAAACTTTACAATTTACATTAGCTATCAAACATTACAATTTACATTAGCTGTCAAACATTACAATTTACATTATCTATCAAACTTTAAAATTTACATTATCTATCAAATTTTACAATTTACATTATCTATCAAACATTACAATTTACATTATCTATCAAACCTCACAATATACATTATCTATCAAACCTTACATTTTACATTATCTATCAAACCTTACAATTTACATTATCTATAAATCCTTACAATTTACATTATCTATAAAACCTTACAATTTACATTATCTATCAAACTTTACAATTTAGATTATCTATCAAACTTTACAATTTACATTATCTATAAAACCTTACAATTTACATTAGCTATCAAACATTACAATTTACATTATCTATAAAACCTTACAATTTACATTATTTATCAAACTTTACAATTTACATTATTTATCAAACTTTACAATATACATGGCAGCAAAGTATTTGTTATTTACTTTATGTGATATATTTCATCCTATAAGGAATATAAACTAGAAGAACATACAATCTTTAATCTGATAATGTTTATCACTGACTAACTTTTTTCTTATTAGACTCCCCATATTGACTTTAATTTCCTCATGTCTTCAAATGACAATCGATTTATGCAGTGTTTTATATGCTAAAAATGCTTTTAACTTTTGTATCATTCAAAATGCAGCATTGAGCGTGTAATAGCCAATTTAGAGTAAAAAACAATATTTACAATGATGTAAAATATTTCAGGTTTATTTGCAATACGTGTGAAATAATCGATAAAAGAGATGTTATTGGCGATATTTCATTGATTTGGTAAAGCTTTGTTGATAACTTCATTTGACACGGGTTATGGATATTGATACCTGACTTTTTCACAATCAATACAATGACTTCTATACGTTGTATTTTGCATTGTGGTTGAATTTGATAATATTGCATTACATAATACATCCAATTGTTGCTCGTTAAAAACCTGTAAATCTGTTGACTCTATTAGAAGAAAGTTAAAAACACGTCTTTTTAGAAGAACCTTTACCTAAAACAACTGTGTGTGAGGATGTGTGTATAGATATTGAATATAATGTAGATATATCTGGTTTGTAAAGTCCCATATGCTCATGTCAGAGCAGTAATGAGCGCTATACTAATAAGCTTAATCTTTATCTTACATATTGGTGTTATTTGGGTGTCGTTATTTGCTGTAAAATATTAATCTTCATTAAAGGGAGATAGTGGTTTACTTACCTATAAGTCTCTAATTGAACACCTGATAAATTTCTATTTTCTCTATCTGAATGATCATTTTTCAATTTGGATATGAAATGCGAAAATGATGACAGTTGAATTTGCTTTAATATTCGAGTCTTCTTAAAAAAGTTGTTTTAAAATTAACGGAATTATTTGTTCAGAAATGTTTATTCCAGAGATTATATCAATCATTTTTCTTTATATATCCTCTGTCGTGACACTTTTTGACACCAATATTACCTGACATTGTTTGACATGGACTGTTTTTTAGAATGGATCGAATGGTAAATGAACGTTATATTAAGAAAAGCTATCAGAGATGTTTGATGTTGCAAAGATACATGTAGAGGCCGTATTGTTTCATTTAAGAAACTAAAAAAGAGAAGTTATAAATATTCATACATTGACAAGTTTTAAATTGGGAATAACTTAGCATTTCATTACACATGACTGTGAATTTCTCAGTAATTGGTAATATTGTCTATGAATAACTTCTCTCCTTTTTCTAGACCAGTATCATTAAAATTGATTAACTTAGGGTAAAGTGATACAAACATTCCCAACTGAATACTTGTGATCTTTCTACAAAACTTCCTACTCGTCCTACGCAGCAAAAAGAAAATTGCGCAATCATCGTGTCTCAAGACTGTATCTATATATTCAGTAAAGACTACATATAATAATGTCATGTTAAAACTTTTCTGATTATTATGTTTTTATGCAATACAAACAATTAACAGGGTTTAGATAGACCATTTTTTAGCCTGCACGGAGTGGTAATTTTCAGAAAAGTCTCAATAAGATTGCAAAAAACAGACAAGTATAAGAGAGTTGAAGATTGTGGTAAAAGAAGAGACAGAGAGACAAAGATGGGTTGTTCGGCGTTTTCAACTTTTTTTTTGTATTAAGAAGATAAAATGTACTGTCAACTATACAGAGAAAGTCCGAAACATAAATAAATGAGTTTTAGAAACCCACACCTTCGAAGATGCGGATAATCCCCTACAGTTTTTCTGTCTATAAACCAGCGACATCTGTCAAAATAGTTCATGGTAAAACAGAATAAATAATGCATCGACTACAGATAGCGCTATCCAGGTAATTCTACACAGAAACACTGTTCATGGTATAACAGAATAAATAATCTATCGACTACAGATAGCTCTATCCAGGTAATTCTATACGGGCAACACTGTTCACGGTATAACAGAATAAATATTGTATCGACTACAGATAGCTCTATCCAGGTAATTCTATACAGGCAACACTGTTTACGGTATAACAGAATAAATAATGTATCGACTACAGATAGCTCTATCCAAGTAATTCTATACCGATAACACTGTTCATGGTAAAACAGAATAAATAATGCATCGACTTCAGATAGCGCTATCCAGGTAATTCTACACAGAAACACTGTTCATGGTATAACAGAATAAATAATGTATCGACTACAGATAGCTCTATCCAGGTAATTCTATACAGGCAACACTGTTCACGGTATAACAAAATAAATAATGTATCAACTACAGATAGCTCTATCCAGGTAATTCTATACCGAAAACACTGTTCATGGTAAAACAGAATAATTAATGCATCGACTACAGATAGCGTTATCCAGGTAATTCTACACAGAAACACTGTTCATGGTATAACAGAATAAATGTTCCGACTACAGATAGCTCTATCTAGGTAATTCTATACCGAAAACACTGTTCATGGTAAAGCAGAATATATAATGCATCGACTACAGATAGCGCTATCTAGGTAATTCTATACAGAAAACACTATTCATGGTATAACAAAATAAAGAATATGTCGACTACAGATAGCTCTATTCGGGTAATTCAAACCGAAAACACTGTTCATGGTATAACAGAACAAATAATGCATCGACTACAGATAGCTCTATCTAGGTAATTCTATACAGAAAACACTATTCATGGTATAACAAAATAAAGAATATGTCGACTACGGATAGCTCTATCCAGGTAATTCTACACGGAAACACTGTTCATGGTATAACAGAATAAATAATGTATCGACTACAGATAGCGCTATCCAGGTAATTCTATACAGAAAACACTATTCATGGTATAACAGAATAAATGGTGCATCGACTAGCATCGCTCTATCTGTTTCTTGTATAATTAGAATCATTGATAATGATATTTAGAGAACAGAGAACTCATAGCCAAAACTATTATGAAATTTAAAAAGTTGTATTATGTAGGTTTATTGAAGTTATATTTGAAGAATTGTTTATCTGGTCTATTTGCCTAACAATAAAACACGTTTAAAGATCTATAAATTAGTCTGTTCATATCGATCACTATTCGCTATACATGTATATACATCTTTTCATGGTTGTAGTTTGGTTGTCAACCAAAGTTACCAGTATTCCTGGAGACTGGAGCTCGATTGGTTAGTTATAACAAATCCCGCCTGTTTCAATTCTGGCTTCAAACGAACGGAACGGAACCGGATAACGTCACATTGAAAATTTTTCATTCTATTCCTTTCTCTTTGTTATTTTGAATTTTGTGTGGACCTCACAAATGGACTACATTCTAAACCCTCTTTCAAATTGTTTTATTGAACTTCCAGTTAATTAAATCAAGCGCCACAAGTCCTAGAAACTCTCCGTGAATCTAAAATGAAGACTCATACCTAAGTTGTTTTATGGTCAGATTGGAATGGAAGATTCCTACGTTTGCCAGCCTTTTTAGATAGAGTTGCTGACAAAAATGGCGTCTGTGATTTCTTAAATTCTAAAAAAAGGATAGATCTAGAGGAAATGACACGATGGCGTATGGTGCATCCGGTGTTGTGTGGTACCATAACGAAGTTCGATGTTCGATATCTACATCTACTATACTTAGAACATATGATGCTAGTTAAACGCATTCCGTGCCATATGGTATAGACAACCTTTCTATTTATTCAAGATCAAACCTAAATCATAGAATCTCATATCCTGTATGAATTATGAATAGGGTTTCGTGAGCAAACGCGTCAATATTTCTTGGAATGGATTTAGGAAGGTTAATCGCATATTTTACAAAGAAATTAGCTGGAAATGATTTCAACTCAGACAAAGAAACTATTTTTCTCTTGATAGTTTATTTATTATGCATGACTGCTTTAAAATATTAGTCCGAAACACTATCCTGTAGTAACTTCCGGTGTGACTACAGTATCGGTAGAGTAGCTTAGTATCAATTAGTTGCTAGCAGTGAGACAAAATATTTTCCAATTTTTTTCATATATTCAGGCGTCAGCGACTGCAATCTAAACGAT
Organism: Lottia gigantea; assembly: GCF_000327385.1. NCBI lineage: Eukaryota > Metazoa > Mollusca > Gastropoda > Lottiidae > Lottia > Lottia gigantea. The sequence continues at coordinate 1,072,733 of NW_008708752.1, read as the reverse complement.
GTGGGTCTTAGCCGAGTTGATCCAATTAATATAATTATATGAACTGTCTGTCAACTATATGCACATTTTCAATTGCTGAAAAGCGGAACTTACATGTTTCTGTGGGGAAATGCACACGACCCAAGCTTAAAACTCCAATCTCTATTGTGGACGAGATATGATGAGCGAGCAGTAACCGGTATCAGATCCGGAAGTACCCTAATTTTTCAAAATATTATTATTAGGATAAATTTTGATTTGAATATTATGATTCTATCAACAGTCCGCCATTTTGACTTTTGAAGGCAGTTTCATTTGTTACCTAGTATTGTGGATTTTGGACCAAAAAAATAATTCTTATAATATATAAAAAAAAATGCAGCAAAACATATATCTGGGTATGTAAATAAATATGAGCGAAGTCTATCTTGTAGAAACCCAGCCTACGCTATGTGTCTTGTAACACAATATTTTAATCATGCTATCAATTTTCTAATTTCCTGAGATCATACAGAAGCTTTAAGATAATACCAAGATTAAAGAGGTATCGGATTAAAACAATTTCAACAAAACAATATATCGATTTTCATGGAAATGGTTTTTATTTTTAAAAGGAAATTATGAAAGTGTATATACGTCTATGTACATTTAGAGATAAAAATGGCTAGACTTTGTTATCTCGTGTACAGATATTTCAAGTATGTCCTTACTCAATCAGAAAAAATCTATACGTACACGTATTCGATAGGTAGTTCTAATAATAAGACCAATGAACATGGTGTCTGGTCTGGTGTACGGTGCGAGGTCTTCGATACAGTAGAAAATAGAAGAAGTGAATACACGAGGTACGTGTTCGTACAAGGAGCAGTCACGATTCCCTTCTAATATTTCTACTGGCATTCGGGTATTTAGGCAGTGCATTTTTGGGCTAAGCCCAGATGTATTCTCTGGCTTTCCTTGATTTTGACCCTCCACCATAAGTAGCCTAGTTCCCTTTAAAATCAACAAAGCTATGACAGACGGATTTCAGCGGTAAAATGTTTTGTTAGCCATCTGTATTTCGGAATAATGGCGCGAAAATGAAATTTGAAATCGATACAAAATACTTCTGCTCGGCTGACTGTCTATTTGCGTACTGAAACAGCTATGTGAGCAGCTCTGCAGAGTCATTGAACTCTTACAAAATATACACTTATAAACCTTAACATCAAATCTAGAAGTATAAAATCCGTTCACAATTATTGATAGAATATTTTCTTTTGGATACTTCCCCGTTCAAAGACCTTATCTCATAGTGGACTGGGATCTATTGAAAGTCGAAATGATTTCTTATAGATCGGTTTATAAAACGAATCAATGAAAACATTGTTGAAGCACTTCTTAGTGTGCTTTTAATCTTTACTTTAAATACTATTTTCTGTTGATTGACTTTTACTGAAGATGTTTGTGTGTGTGTGTGTGTGTGAGTGTGGAGTTTCTTTGATTCTATAGATTTATAGATTACAGTACAGATAACGTGTAGATTTTAACAGTCCAAACGTCTTGATCAATAATTATGTTGTACCACTAAGATTTTGCATGGACAATTTTTTTTTATCAAATGTAGTTCATTGACATGTCCTGATTAGAGAGAAAGAGAATCGAAAAAGAAAAACAATATTTTGTTAAGGTACTCTCGATATGTATTTTGACATGCTTTTAACTGGAAATGCTTACAGTTTCAATTGATATCCGGCATTGTCATTCATATCAAATCTTGTGGCTATTAGACTCATTTCACGTCTACCGTGCATGGCCTGGCAGTATATATTGTTGGGATCACATTCTTGACTCAGCTCTTATGCTCTGAAGTTGGTTTGTTGGTAGATGGCAGGTTCCAGCGGATGCTGAATATTCAAACTATATATAGTTGTTGGTGCTCTCTTTAATATAGTTTACTATAGTTTACTATTCGCGAGAAAGTCAGTTTTATAATCCGGACAGATAGATCCCAAGCCATAGATTTCTATGTGACTAAGAAATCAAAGAGCATGTTTATCTGTTATTTCACAAAAGTGGAGTTTTCAGACTGTAGTCTTATAGAAAGTAACAAATAAATTAAAATTTTACCTTTATTGTACCACTGAAGTTTGTGATTGTAGCTATAGGAACTTTTGGGTAAACTTGGTTTGCTTTGAGTCATTGATGCAGGCAATCGACAACCTTCGGCAGGTTAAAAACTCATGTGGGTTTGAGGGGGGAATACGTTTTGTCTTAAGAAAATATCATTAACAGTTGGAAATATAAAGAATAGTCTAATATCACTATCCTATCAAATTTCCCTCTTTGCACACTAGAAGCATTGACTGTTGACATTAGTCTAACTAGGAAGTAGGACCTAGTTTGGCAGTTTGAATAAACAAATCATCATTTATTTTACGTCTCTTCCTTTAAATTTAATTAGACTAAATAAAACATCTTATTAAGACAATTGATCACAGTTGTTTTTATCGAATTTCTGTGTACAGCTCCGATCCAACTTAGTTCCATGGCTGGATGATTTAGCTATTGTTCCATTCAACACAACAACAATAATTAAAGTAGTGTGAGATGCGGATACATATTGTAGGACAGTATCAGAAGAACGAGCATCTATTCTGATGAAATATGCTTATTAAACACGAAGTTTAGACCAAAGCCATGTGTTAGTTTGTGTTCCAGATAAACCTAGTTCCAGCGTAACAATTTCAAAAAAGGGATCAAACTGAGAAAAGACTCGTTCGATTAATTTCATCGCCAGTGCTAACTACCAAAACTGACAGAAGACGAGTCATCACAAGCATCAACTACAAGAAGATGAATCATCACTATCACCAACTACCAGAAGATGAATCATCCCTATCACCAACTACCAGAAAATAAGTCATCAACTACCTGCAGATGAATCACCACTAGCCTCCACTACCAGAAAATAATTCATCACTAGCACCAACAACCAGAAGATGAATCATCCCTGTCACCAACTACCAGAAGATGGATCATCACTATCACCAACTACCAGAAGATGAATCATCACTATCACCAACTACCAGAAGATAAATCACCACTAGCCTCAACTACCAGAAAATGAGTCATCACTAGCACCAACTACCAGAAGATGAATCATCATTAGCGGCAACTACCAGAAGAGGGCATGAATCAACTACCATCACCAGTACCATGTACCACACGCTGAATCATCAACAGCACCAACTACAAGAAGATGAGTCATCACTAACATCAACTACCATAGCAGGTGAAGTATCATCACTAGCATCAACCATCAGAGGGTGAGTCATCACAAGCATCAACTACCAGATGAAGTATCATCACTAGCAGAAGAAGAATCACCACTAGCATCAACTACAACAAGAAGAGTCATTACCAGCATCAACTACCAGAAGGTGAGTTATCACTAGCATCAACTACCAGAAGATCTGAAGATCAGTTATCACTAGCACTACTTATCAGGTAAAGAATCATCACTCAATTAGATGACTATATCCCTTTAACACCAGTAAAGTTATTATTAATTTTAGTAATAAATCAGTATCTCCACATCAGCCTCCCAGCAAAAATACAACCTTCGCTTTTCTTCTTACAAATAACTTTTGTTCTCATCGATTACATCCATAATCAATACTTTATTTACTGGTTATGATTTATGTAAAATTATTCTAAACACGAATGTCTACTGCATTTGGCCTTGGCCTACAATAATGATGATCGGAAGGACAGGGTTAGTGGTTGTTAGTCACGAAGGGATGAAAAAGTACCTTATTCTAATATTCACAGCTCACAATCGAAATTTGATGTGTACAGAATTATTCTCGTTTGAAAGATAATATGACGATTCGTCTTTTTTTGATACTCCGCCATATATAGAAAAATTAGATGAAAAATGAAAGTATATTCGAAGGAATTATACGATTTTTGTGCAGTTCTGGTAGTTATGAAGACATATATTCAAGAACCGAAACAACCCAAAAATGGCAAACCATGACCTTTAACATTTAACCCACTTCTGAAAACGTGAAATACAGACATTAGGGCCGATCATTTCCAATTACCATGAGCCAATTCTCCAGGGAAAGTCAACCCTTTTATCTCTATCGACATTCTGATTAGTCCATGCCATTTATGTATTTAAATTATTAACGTACGTTCTCAGCAAACTCAGTTCTATTATAGCAACTCTGTTGTCATCAATTTATGCTATAGTATCAAATTAATGATGTGAATGCTATGGAAATAACATAACAACCGACATTACAACCCACTTTCCATGTTTGTTTATGTGATAATTTAAACCGTAATATTAGATTATTCTCGTCCATTTATTTTTATGGGGAACAAATAGGCTGTGAAAATACTGACCATGGTAAATGGCGATGGATCAATTTGATAATCATACTGATGATTTTGATGTTGCTTCTTCAGCCGCTGTTTAAAGCAAAGGTACATGCCAGTACGATTCAAAACAAAACTTTTTTCTTTGTTAGGGTAAGTGTATAGAGTGCGAAAGATGTAGTTCTGGCTTATACAGTTTTGAATAGTTCACACTGCCCCCAAGAAACAATAACTTTCTAGTTCTTTAACGTCTGGGAACGCTTCCAGACCATCTTCACAATGTCAAGCTATTATGAACTTCGTCTTATACCTTGGTTGCAATAGCCACCATCACATAAGGTTGTAAATGAGCTCTCGTTAGAAAATCCGTAAATAATAAGATATGATATATACAATCTTTCTGTCGAGGGCCATGATAAGCTATTTTCGCTAGCATACAATCCAATCAAATCGCTGCATGATACAAGAATAAAGACTATTGCAGTCAAGGTATAAGACGAAGTTCGTAATAGCTTGACAATGTGAAGATACTTCCGGTTTGCATGCGTATTTGCCTTCCTAAACAACACAAGCATTTTTTACAGATTTTAATTAGCAAATAACGTACATTATAGAATCCTTTGTTCACATAAAGTCAGTTTAAATTTCTATATTCCTCGTCATCATATTCACTTTCAACATCAAAGGTTTCAGACTCTGCGTCCATCGAAAATTCCACACGATTTAGAAAACTAATCAATGGATTTGTCAATTTTCATGGTACCGGAAGTACCATTTGAATTCCTGTTGACCTTAGTAATTCAAGGTCACAGTTAACAGTTCAGATGAAGAAACCGATTGCGCTTTATTCAAAATGATATGATTAAAAGTGTTTCACATCGCCAAAATATCACTTCCGCTTTGGATTAACGTCACCAGTCGACTGTGACCTCGAGGCTTGACTTAAAGCAATTAAACGAACCGGTTTTCGTGGAGTGGACGGTGAATACATTTCTCTATGTTTTCTGAATTCTTCAATTGCGACTTCCTCAGCGGATATGATTCCCGGTCGTTTCTTTTCACCACTGACTGGGGCACCAAATGGCATGGACGGATTCTCTTTACCTAGTGTTTCAGATAAATTGTTCATGTGCAGACTTCCTTCCGAGCGGCTTAAATTATCGTCTGATTCCGTAACGGAGTTACCTTCCCGCCTCCGCAATATTAACGGTGACGGTACGTACAAACTATTGGCACTTAATGTTCTCATATCATCAGATATAGATCGGTTTTTACGAGATGTTTTGGGGGTATTCGCATCACATTTTTGAACCATGATGGCGGGAAAAGAACCAGACGATTCCTTGTTGGGTTTTGAATACGCACCGGTGCTCTGACTCAAAGTCTCTTCAACATGTTCCCTGGGTGCTGGTGATGACATAGTTCCTCGAATATCCGTCAGTGAATTGAACTCTACACTATTAACAAGTTTCATATTGCTAGACAGATCTTGGTTGGGGTTTTTGTGCCGTTCTTGTAACAAATGTGCTCTATGGAGACGATCTCCAGAGCCTATTTCCTGCGAACCACGTTGTAACTTGTAAGAGTTGTGTTTTGCACTATCCGCACTTGACGGTTTAAGTGGAGGCAAGTTATAAGCGTTCACCAATTTTTCACTTCGATTCATTATTGTGTTGCGTCTTTTTATAACTTGTTGCTTCTGATGTTCGATATTCCTGGTAGTAGCGCACGCATTCTTGTTGTAACGTTTCACACATACGTTTAGGGTCCGATCATAGAAGCTGCTACCACGTAATATAGCGTATCCAGTTTTACTATGGACTAGACTCACATTGAGAAACGGTTTGAACCTTTTAACATGTAACGCTTTATTAAAAGCCATCAGTGTGATTGTTCTGAGGCAACCAGGTAATATTGATTAGATTTACCTTGAGGAATATACACCAGTAGATCTAGACTATCGATTCGTCCGTCTTGTGACAACCGCCGTCCAATATCCAGTTCCTATTCAACTTTTATAATCAAAGTCTGCAACAAAAGAAAGGAGAAATTCAATAAAGGTCCTTAATAAACTTTATCTTCTCCTCAACGTGAAAACAACAGTTTTTGTTTTGTCTAGATGAGCTACATACAATAAAATTTCTATTTATTTAGACCTTGGTTACAGCTAATGAAAGAGGTATGTATCCTTAAAGAGAACGTAAAATTTTTTTTTTTTTTTATTCAGGGAGTAAAATTTAATCACAAATTTAATGTGAATTAGACACACTTATAGCTTCCATAAGCATCATTTCGATTTCCTTTTCGACGTCTGCGTTGACTGTAATTCCAGAAAAAGCATCACCTGGCCACGTTTTGTCTGGACACACGTTTCAATTACGTCGGACGAAAAATCAAAATACAAGCTTTGCGTATCTCCGATTAAAATAAAAATGTCTAGATAACCTATTAGGAATGGATTTAAATATGAAAGTAGTTTACCAGAACCAAAGATTTGAACAAAAACAAACATTAGCCTGTATTTCTCTTTAATAACTGCAGGAAAATCGACGTCAGTTCTGTTGTTTAGCATTAACTTGTTTAGTGTTGCGAAAACAATGCATTGTGACGCAAAACGTTTGTTTCCATTTATCTATTCATGGCATTATAATGTTTAATAGAACAATGACGTTATTCAATATCCATAGTGTTCAGTGGGGACTCCAAACTAAAATTGTAGTACTATTGAAAGAAAATTGCATGCAGGATTTCAGCCTTTTATTGTCAATTTTCAACTTCGCCCCCAATGTGGATTCGAAAAAATTGCACTGACCCTCCCGATCAAAACTTCTGCTGACGTCACTGATAGTCTTAATATATTGTAGGACAGTTATATTATTAATTAATGCTTTATTCCGATTAATTTGATTACACGTAATATTATCATATAATTATAGTCTGTAGTGTCATCATACTTCATTGAACAACCACGGGTGCGGGCGTAGTTTAGATGAATAATTCTAAACAAACATTATGAGCATTGTGTCAATGTGAACTTGAAGAGATGTCAAGTTGACACACATATTCGCTAAGTGAAATAAGGTGTTCATAGGAAACAGTCATCATTTTAGTCGCAAGGAAATCAAAAGCACCAAAATAAACCGGAAATACGTCATTGTTTAAGGGTAATGGATAATGTTTGCCTTTTTCTGCATCCGTTGTAATGATGATGAAAGTTTTCATTTTCGAGAATTATTCTACTTATAGTCTAATTACACTTCGAAACCTTGAACATAACTTCCGGTTTATGTTTTACATCGTAAACCTTTCAAATTGACTGAATAATTTGGGACCATCATCATGCGAATAGCACCGAATACTTTTATATGTCAAAGAAAAAAAACAAATCCTTAAATGGGCAACAACCAAATTACATTTGTTCTTCGGTGATTATAATAATGCATATAACTGGAGTAGGCAAATAGATGCATCCACTTATTTGGTATGATCTTTGACCTTAATGGGTCCACTTAAGCTGAAGGCATCGAACTCCAAATCCCGGGAGACGTCATGTCATATACAATTTGTCTGTAATATATATACTGTCATATACAGTTTATCTTCACATCTCTTACATAAACATTTTCATATTTTTACCAAAATGGGACATTATCGGGTTTTCTGGCGGTGTGATAAAACCATATAGTGAAAATTGAGTTACGGAGTCAAAATTTCGACAGAAACATCAGGCGACAATTTCAGAAAAAAATATCGTGTTACTTAATGACTTTTTAAAAAATACTTTGATAAAGAACCGGAAAATGTGAGCAATTTATATAACATAAACTATTTCAGCCGACTCGAAAGAGAGAAATGTATCACATGCAAATGCATTCGGCAATCCTCGGCAGTTTTCGCAAACCTGAATCTGTTGCAGAGGGCAAGCAAAACTTTCACGGTAGACTGTTCGATGCAAGTGATAACAGATATAACTGTTAACAATTTTCAATTACGAAGTGAGGTCAAGGACGATACTTCAGAGATTTTAAAATTTGAAAACATGTTTTATCCCACCAAAAGGCAGCGCTCAAAGTTATATAACTATTGACAAAATTTTGATTTTTCCTCATCAAGAGTCGCGGTTTTATCTGCCTTTGTCGTTCCGGTTTTTTTAATTAGCAATTATTTTTGATATAGCCAATTCAGATTTGGCTTCTTGAACGTTTGATAAATAACTTTTTAACTTAACCTGAAGACCCTTGCTTTAACGAATCAAATTCTTTCACTCTCCCACAAAATCCAAGCGTCATCAGGTTATATCAAAGTGTGACGAACGTTCATGAGTCCTGCTGTCTTAAGACCCTTACTGAAGTGGTTATTTCAAAAATAAAATTTGATAAAAAACGGAACTAAAGATTGGTCTAATTTTAATTCTTATGTGTCGACAATAAATCGGATAAAATAGATGTCAAATTCAAAGTTATGGTGGTAAAGGAAGCACAAACTTGTTGGGTTTTTTATTCGATGCCGTGGAAAATTGTAAAAGGATTCATCCACTAACGTGACGAAAAGCTGTAAGCGAAATGTACAACAATATATAATTTTAATGTTTTGATAACACCTGTAGAACACCGAGATAGTGTAAGAAAAAAGTGTTAAATAACACCTCAATATTTTCAGTGAATGCACATTTATCACACAATGACGGCAATATTTTAACAACTACAGAAAATAATGCCTGATGGATAGGATTTAGATTTTTACATTGTTTTAGAATAAAACGTAATGGTGTGAATAAGGATTCTAGATAATTATTTTCAGAGTTTCCATCTGTAATCTTTCTTTACAACCCTTGCTCAAAAGTCTCTAAGATGCGTATATGTCAATTTTTAAAAATCCAGAGGAAATTAGCTAATGCATCTCACTTTTAATGCTGTTGTTCATCTCTCAGAGAGAAGCAGAAAAATAAAGAACGTAAATTTCCGTTTCATTTTGCAGAAGTAAGGCCTGTAACCTAACGTATCTTACATTTGTATGAAAAGTGGCTGGAAAAACATTTCCCTTGGATCATGCATTCTTGATTCGTGCATGCAGCTTACGTCCAACGCTTCTGAAGCATTGAGGTACTCTATGGAGGAAACGTGCCAACTGTTTATCGTTTTCCATCATTCTAGTAAGTACTAGAATGTAAATGTTTAAAGCTATATAATTATATGTTTTGAAATGAGTTAAACTTACCAGACAACGTTGAAATTAATATGAAAACATGGAAATAATAATGCATTTATAAGCCTTGAAACCATACAAACAATATACAGAATGTGACATTTATTTGTCACGAAGAGTAATTAAATATGAGTAAATAATAAAACAATGATTCAATTTGTAATTACATAGGTTATTGTTTGTAGTGGAAGTGTCGGTCATTAGGTACATTGTAAATGTGTATTTATTAATTTTTGCACTTTTAACTGTAAGCCTACTATGAAATTAGCTATAATCATAGCCTCTTCCTATTATTTATAGCATATAAAATATCACTTATACCCCCATCACACCGGACCTCGACCATTTGAGGCCAACAGATGCAATCGTGAAGAAAATACAAGAAAAAATCCCACGAACGCTACGTAGGTCTACCAAGAACTTTGTAGACGCAGTTGGACACAATGGAAGCGCAATGTACGTACTATGAGTCCCTTAAGAACGCCAAGGAGACGGAATTGTCGTGTCAAAAAATCCATGATGCCACGAAGTCACCGTGGAAAATGTAATCGTTTTAATTGAAAATTTGCCAAGCGTGTTGGTGCTAAACTCATGGATTTTAAGACGCCTGTCTAACGACTTTCGTGATTTCATGGCGTTTACCATGTGTTCCAGAACAGATATTCGAACAATGAGGTATGTCCATAACAAACTCGGCGATCATTGGCGATAAAGTTGACCAACATAAGATGTATGGCGCTCCCTATAATACACCCATAGGCCTACCACGCTTATGGCGACCTAACGCACTCTGAATCTGAGCCCATTTTCCGTCGTTGTAGAGCTCAGCACAGTAAGGACGCCTTTCCAATGTGGCAATGAATTTTAAAGGAAATATCTTGTACTGATGCTATAGAATGCCTTCATTCAAAGGTAGGTCATATTAAACCCTCAATATTACCAAATACAAATATGCATGGAGCATTAGATCAAATGTAAAATTTAGCCCTTTCGGCATTATGTTTAAAGAAGGTTTTTTGGCGGCAAAGACGTCGATGAAGAGATCACTTGAATAGGGGCCTCATAATATAATGATTTTGTCATCAAATAATCACTATGATAATTACTTACTTTATCAGATTAAGAGTTCTCTCCCATTATATCAAGATTATTTGATTACTTAGTATTGAACTCTCTAATTAGATAGACTTGGGCTTGGTCTCAATTCGCTGATCCGCGTAAGTCTGCTCTCGGCCTCGGAAGAATTCGCATTCGTCTGCTACAGCTAGTATTGTATAATGAAGTAATGTCTCTCTGAGAGGACAATGGTGTGACGTAAACAGAAGAGTATCGTAATTTCCCATGAGATCACGTTTTGGACAACAACGCCACTGCATAATACGGGAATGTGCGAAAAAGTTGTAAAATAAGCAGACAATAGCCGCGTTTAGAGTGCCATTAATTATCCGGTTAGACTTCACTAAATCCTCATCTTAGTGTGGAGTTTTAAAAGAATTAATGCATATTTTTAAAGGTGGTTTCTCACTTGTAAAAGTTGCAAATTGGTAGTTTAATTCTGTAATATTAGGCCTATGACTCGACCTTGTAGAGGTAATTTCTCCAAAATCTTACGAGCACAATTTTTTGTAAATTGTTACAACAGTCTTACCAGTCATAAACCGAGGTTATTCCTTTAGGATAGAAGGTTACCAACCGCCAAAGCCTTGAATACTATAGATCTTTGCCTACCGCGAGATTGTGACGTCGAATGTCCCTGATCTACAAAAATCAGAAGTTGGCTGCAGGCCAAGAAAAATTTTTGCCAGACGTCACATAAATCAAATATGTAACTAGATGCTATTATTCAAAATTATACAGAAATTTTCAACGTATCATAAACTATTATTGCCTTTTTCTCCGGAGAGTTTCCCGGTCGCCATTTTGATCATTATATTCTGATTAGCCAATCGTTAGAGTGGGTTGATTTCACGTCCCTTGATATCTATTCCAATCGAATTAGAGCTCAGGTTAATGTAGCAGAAGTTCGTCTGTGGTATAGTTATTCAGTCGGCTTCTCGACACCCCGAGGGCCAGTTCTGGTGAAGTTGATTCAATTTGGAAGTCATCTAACCCATATTGTATATTTACGAAACCTATTGACTTTTTATTGAATCATTTATTAGTTTTCCATTTCAATGGCTGCACATGGAGTGAGAAATGATTGAAATGGGAACAAACCACTTTGGAGTTGAGCAGTGTAGTCTAATCTAATAGAAACGTCATTGAGTTTTTCCTCTCTAAAATTACTAAACTGTTTTTGGATGGAATATCGTCTGCGGCTCTTCTATTATCAACACTGACTAATTGACTCTAATTTAGTTGGTAATTGAAATTTATCACTCCGATTGTCTTGTTATACCGTATAAACAGTAGATCTGGGTGTAGTCCGATTGTCTTGTTATACCGTATAAACAGTAGATCTGGGCCTAGTCCGATTGTCTTGTTATACCGTATAAACAGTAGATCTGGGTATAGTCCGATTGTCTTGTTATACCGTATAAACAGTAGATCTGGGTATAGTCCGATTGTCTTGTTATACCGTATAAACAGTAGATCTGGGCCTAGTCCGATTGTCTTGTTATACCGTATAAACAGTAGATCTGGGTATAGTCCGATTGTCTTGTTATGCCGTATAAACAGTAGATCTGGGCCTAGTCCGATTGTCTTGTTATACCGTATAAACAGTAGATCTGGGTATAGTCCGATTGTCTTGTTATACCGTATAAACAGTAGATCTGGGCCTAGTCCGATTGTCTTGTTATACCGTATAAACAGTAGATCTGGGTATAGTCCGATTGTCTTGTTATACCGTATAAACAGTAGATCTGGGTATAGTCCGATTGTCTTGTTATACCGTATAAAGAGTAGATCTGGGCCTAGTCCGATTTTCTTGTTATACCGTATAAACAGTAGATCTGGGTGTAGTCCGATTGTCTTGTTATACCGTATAAACAGTAGATCTGGGCCTAGTCCGATTGTCTTGTTATACCGTATAAACAGTAGATCTGGGTATAGTCCGATTGTCTTGTTATACCGTATAAACAGTAGATCTGGGTATAGTCCGATTGTCTTGATATACCGTATAAACAGTAGATCTGGGTATAGTCCGATTTTTGGTGATAACCCCCGTATGAATATGAGGGAGAGTGGAAATATTTGAACTGAAATCATATAGAATATTCACACTTTTTGGGCTGTTCCAGTATTATAACGTCATTATTGGCCAATTGTTAGGTTTCCCTTGATCGAAGTATCAACCAAACTACTCATTTTCCGGGTCGAGGTGTCTGTCCGTAGATATAGGCGGTCAAGAGTTGGGGGAGGGGGGCTGTGGAAATATCGTCAGTTTAAGACCAAATTGCTCCAATTTGCGTGTCCAAATTGTTGGTCAGCAAAATATTTTATATCAATGAGTGCTCAAATTGGTGCTCAATTTTATGTTCAGTTCAGAACAACATAATATGGGAACATGCAAGAGACACTGTTGGTTCGTCCAAACGGATGGCTCCAGGAGATTAAAACGAGATTGTTTGTTTGGAAGGGGCCGTGTGCATACGGAAAATTCAATGGGAGAACTAATTTTATAAGGGAGATGTTTCGGATTAGCAGCCAAGGTGAAAAGAATATCCGGACTAAATTCTTCTAAATGTGACATAAATACTTTTTTCTATGTAGAAAATACAAACAGTAATGGTTTGTTTTAACACATTTCACTGTGTTAAAATTCCGTTGACGATGAAAAATTGATGATTTAAAAGTTTTCGATATATGAATATTTTATAGCAAGATAATACTTGTATTCTATAACTGTGAAATGTTTCACGTAGTCAAGTTTATTATGAATTTCTTAATGTTGTAATATCAGATGGTATATAAATTCATAATGACCAATTAGTGAAATTTATATTGATCAATAGTTTATTGAAATTCATGAAATTTATAATTCAATAATGATTTTGATAAATTACACAGACTTTTTTCTTGTCTTAAATGAATTGAATAGGCCTTTTACCATAACGCATGGTTCTTACAATGAAATATTTAAATGTTTAATGAAATTCATTATGATCAATGGTTTAATAAAAACCCGTTATAACCACGGTTCAATGAAATCTATAATGATCACTTTTTTAATGAAATTCAGTATGGTCACTGGTTGGATGAAACCTGTAATTATCAATGGTTAAATGAAATCTATAATAATAATCAATTTTTAATGAAATTCATTATGATTAATGGTTAAATGAAACCTATAATGATCAGTGGTTTAATGAAATCTATTATGATCAATGGTTTAATGAAACCTATTATGACTAATGGCTCAATGAAATTCATTATTATCAATGGTGTAATGAAACCTATTAAGACTAATGGCTCAATGAAATTCATTATTATCAATGGTTTAATGAAACCTATTATGACTAATGGCTCAATGAAATTCATAATTATCAATTGTTTAATGAAACCTATTAAGACCAATGGCTCAATGAAATTCATTATTATCAATGGTTTAATGAAATCTATTATGACTAATGGCTCAATGAAATTCATTATTATCAATTGTTTAATGAAACCTATTAAGACTAATGGCTCAATGAAATTCATTATTATCAATGGTTTAATGAAATCTATTATGACTAATGGTTCAATGAAATTCATTATTATCAATGGTTTAATGAAATCTATTAAGACTAATGGTTCAATGAAATTCATTATTATCAATGGTTTAATGAAATCTGTTATGACTAATGGTTCAATGAAATTCATTATTATCAATGGTTCAATGAAACCTATATACTAAACACTTATTTTTAATGAAATTCATTATGATAAATGGTTTAATGAAATCTATAATGACCATTCTTCACAATGTCGAGTTATAACGAACGGCGTCTTATACCTTGACTGTTAACTGGAATAGCAATCAATTTTTTGTATCACGGAAGTTTGTAAATGCAGGATTTGGTGAGTCCTCGACAGAAGGTCTGTAAAAATTCATGTTTACAGCCTGTCTGTCAAGGGCTATGATTGCTTATATTCGCTAGCGTATTAATTCAGCTGCATTTCGTGATATTTGCAGTCAAGGTATAAGACTAATGATGTTAGTATGACCGAATCTTCAAATACGACGCGATAAAAGAAAAGCTGGTTTTAAATTGAGCACCACGAAAGTAAAATTCAAGATAAGCCATGAAAGTAAAATTTGAAATTTAGTCATGAATTTAAAATAAGTCATGAAAGTAAAATTTAAAATAAGTTATGAAAGTAAAATTAAAAATAAGTCATGAAATTAAAGAAAGTAAAATTTAAAATAAGTCATGAAAGTAAAATTTAAAATAAGTCATGAAAGTAAAATTTAAAATAAGTCATGAAAGTAAAATGTTGTTATGAATGATGAACAGCGGAAATTTCCATTTTTTTTTCAGAACAGACCTCAAACCATCATTTAATTTTAATGATTTATGAAAGTTTTGAAAGAAATAGAAGAGTCAGGGCCGTGTAGAAAACCATTACCATTCTGAGAACTATATACATTTACTCATAATAACAAAGTTGACGTCTCAGGAGACCACTAATGCTATTACCATCTTTCCAATAAGTGCCAGAGTTTCCCTACGAAGCCAAACTATTGAATAACGTTGGTCGGACGAGGCATGCCAGAAGTTTGCCTTTCCTTTTCTAACCGGTTCATTTACTCCAATAATCACGTAGAGCCATGATAGTCAATGGATTGAAAGCCGGCAAGTCTATTATACCACAACTCACTGGTCCGTCATACTTCCAGCTTTTCAATTAACTTAATCAACTTGGAAGTAGCTACTCATTATTTGCGTTTTAGGACTTTAAGTACGGTGTCTAAGTGCTGTTAGTTAGTTTTAAATGTAAATTTTTATCGTTAGTTGGACTTCAAAAGGTAAGTACAATTTAACTTTTTTCCATAACGGCATTTTGTTTAATAGTGTATTAACTTAAATGGTAATTTAATTCCCCTTCGGATCCAGTTTGAAAAGTGAATAAATATCCACATGAATTGTTGTGGTATTTTTGTTTTCAAACTGCGGTGTTGGTGTTACGTTTACCCTCATTTGCTGATCGAGCTGAATTTCAGTAAGCTCTCATTGTATTTCTTAAGCTTAAGGATTATTCTTCATACAATATATACGATATACGAATTAATATTATCTGTTGAAAATACGTATAGGAAATCAAAATGTATTCGCTGGACGCCAAAATTTCTTTTTGGGAAAAAATGAAATACTACGGGGAATGGTTTCACGGTCTGTTAGTAATATTGTTTTGATAGAAACATTAGGAAACAAATTATATTTGCTTTGACACGACGTGATCGATGACAATTTCGTAATATCTTTTATAATGAAATCGAGAACCCGGAGCGTTTGACCCATCAATACAACTGATGACAATTTTAATATCATTCTCCCATGCACATATTACCGAAAGATTATTTCAAAATTATGTTTCTTTCTGTATGGAAGTAAATAGCTAAGATAACATTATTTTGTTCAGGTCCAATAGAATTATTAGAATTGATCTCTATTAAAACGTTTACTATGACAGGTATGCTGTCTTCCGGAACAGCAAGTGCAACTTTGTTTGTGGTGCTTTTTGTAGAATAGCTGATAATGTTTATTTAGCAGATTTATTGTAATCAGATGAAAAAGGTTATCCATTTCATTTCATTTTTTATTTTATACATTACGCAACATTGAACTTGAAAGCAAAGCAAATATTTTTTAAAAGACGACCTAAAGACGGCACTAAACAAAAGTTTATATGCAATTGCCATATTCACCAGGCCCACAGCCAGACTTGATAGTTCGGAGGGGTAAAAAATATATCCAGAGGAGCGATTGTGTATGGTCATTAGTTACAGTAATAAAATTGGTCGGTTGCTATCTTCTATGCAGATAGGCTGGGTTTGTTCTTTCTTAGACAATAATAACATTGGAGTATTCTAAAAGAAACGAGAATCGGACAGATATATCACTCGTCCTCACAAATTGATCTAGGTTTCCACGTGTATAGTGATGCCATGGTTACCGGAGGCGACATGTTATAGCATTTTTAAATACCAATTTATAAAAGTATGAAACCTAACGAATGGAAGCTTACATTTTCAAAAACTACTTGATAAGAGTATATAACCAAACGCATGGAAGCTAACATTTTGGAAACATATTTTATGGAAGTATTAAACCTTACGCATAGAAGCTTAAATTTAAAAAAAAATTGTTTTATAAAAGTATAAAACCTAACACATGGAAGCTATCAATACGCCTTCAGCAAAGAACTCGTTCCATGAATATTCTTGCAGTTCCACATCTATTAGGCTTGTTAACTGAAATCGTAGTTATGATGATAAATTACACAGACTTTTTTCAGGTCTCCGATGAATTGAATATTACATGTAATTTATTTAAAACTCGTATCATATTACCATAGTACACGACCATATGGAAAATATCAATAACGTGGCTTTCTATCCTGACCAAATCAGATGGACTGTATAGATTGAAACATGCTTTATTGTCGGCTAATTTTTTATGATGATAAATTGGTCGCGATCAACAAATTTAAGTCTGAATAGTAAAGCATTGGCATTAAGTCATTAAACGGTTTTATTTATTGAATTACTCTTAAGAGTAAGACGCCAAAACCACAAAGAGCGTTACCTTGGTCTAATGGGTTTCATTTGTGTGTTAGTCCGAAACATCTGCCTCTATTCCAATCTATGATAGATATTGAAAGTTATCGTAGAGTCAGAAAAACTAGGCCCTGTTTTATGGGGGTTTTCAACTCCTCACCATATTAAATTAACGTTACGATGACTGTAAATTAATGTTGTCTACGAACAGCTTCAACGAAAGTTATACTCGTCGTAGACAGGAATTCTGAACAGCCATATAGAAGAAGATCTGAGATATAGTTTGTTCAAAATAAAGCAACACACAAATGCATTCTCAATGATTTGAAAAATAGGTACTTGTGCCGTATCTCGATGTTTCAGAGTGTTTTCCTTGCCTTGTTCGTCACTCGGTAATCTTCATAGTCCAAGTTTGCTTACTAGAGGACTTTCCGTATTATTCCAGTCGCCCAAGTGGTAATTTTAAAGGATCCGTATGAATTCCCCTAAACAGGCAAGCCACGAAATCTACAAAACTAAAACAAATAAACCTTGGCCAAACTGAAAACTTGAGTTCTTGTTTCACCAAAAGTTTAATTGCTAATGCTTAGAAACAAGGATGTCAATGGTTTGAATGAACCGTCCAAAAGGACCGTGATCCAACGAGACATACTCAATTGCAGTATGAATACATATTCAGAGAATCCAAGCAAAGTGCCCATAAAAACATAAATGGTATTACTTTCGTATTTTCCTGTTTATTTCGATTTAAACCAGGAAACGAATCATTTCTTAACCAATCGTTTTAAATTGATTGGTTAGTGTATAACTATGAAGTCTTTTCAAACTCTGGTTTAAGAACATGCTATTGTTCTGGTTCCGGATATATGAGGCCTTTTAACAATAGTTGGCATGAAATCAAAAGATGCATTTCATCAATTGAAATAACTTTCTTCTCAGAAACGCATTAGATTGTGTCTGTGATTTCCCGATTTCAACACGCAAAGATCTGATCCGTTATTCTGTTGTTTCCTTTGATGTAAAATCACTTGGGGCCATTTGACCTCCTTAAGATATTCTTACAATATCTACTCTTTTCCCAGATCCTATCATCCAGGTTGGTGTTAAATCCCAATCAACAAACCACACCAACCGACTCTGTCGGAATCTGGATATTGAGCGGGAAGACCATATCGTGGACCATATCATGCACAACAATGCATTACATTGAATCATTATTTTTCAGAAATATTTATGAAAATATTATTGTCCCTTGTTCTGAAAATCTATGATCGACATTATTCATTATAAAATGTTTTTCACAATTTTGATTTTTACTTCCGGTTAGGCCATGTTCACTGCATTTTTGGACTTCATACTAACCTGCAACGCCTTTTAACAGGTTTGAAACAATTATGATTTTACAGTGTTTCACTACAACAATTAAGCCTCATGTTAGGTACGGAGGTAATGAATATTAATGATGATAAGTGATTTTCAAATCGACCAATCGATGCGCTTGCAAGTGACCATTGTCATTTTTAGCGTTGGCACGCACCTTTAGTAAAAAAAATAGCCAGAGTGATTAAAGTACGATTTAGCAACAGTGTGTTGAACAGCAAAAAGTCGTCTTGGACATAACAAGGAATTAACAATGTACTCATTGACTGTATAACGTATCGAGTTGTCAATAATGGAATTACTATACACAAATCAAAGCTTTTCATTCATAATTGTACTATGTCATACAGTCGATCTTAAAGAGTTTGTTTTGACAGCTTTTAAGCAATAATGCGTGTTATTCTTGACTAATGGACTTACAATAAGCATAATTGGTGTTCGATGTAATATTCATAATGAACACCTTAATCGACCAACAAGAGAAATGAATATCTTTCACTTCAATGCACAAACACTCCATTCCCATTTACAAAATGTACAACTTAAAAGAAACCAAGAAAATACTATCATCAATAATAAATTATTAGTAAAAGTAGCTGAATGTTTAGAATAAAAAATGGTATTGGATATTGTGCAAGGACAACCTCGGCCTCGGCGTTGGATGTTTTAGATGTGAGGCCTCCGCTGACCCACCCACCATCACTAGTACTCTCTAAAATCCGAAAGAGGAGCAGAGGTACTCTGATGCGGATTCTCCACCCTTCCCTTCCTTCAATGGAATCCTGGCTGCCACTGTCCATGACCGAGCGCCTAGTTGAATTTCTCCTTGACGTTGTGAAAATCTTTAAACCTGTTTTGGAACGTTGTTTTCTTGGGAAGCTGGAAAACACTTAAATTTTTTTTTCAAAACTTATGTTACGCCTTTTGTTTCTTGAAGCCAATCCTCTACCCCTCCAAACATTTTCTCCATGAAATTATCCCTTCGAATTCGTCCTTTGTATGGTTTTCTATACAGTAATCTACCCCTGAAACTAATTGTGCTGTACTGGCTTTTAGCTAATTGCCGACTTATTAATTATGAAAATAGGTTAACTTGAAAGTCACCAAGAAAGGTATTTCATAAACAATTACCTTTACATAGTGTACATTATACAAAACGCCTACTACTGAGCAAAAGCCAAAACTAAGAGACTATAAAGAATCTGTTGGATCCGATGTCGCTCGTACTCCTTTGGGTTCCATAATTTTCTGGTGAGCGCTTTTATAGAATACACGAGAACGCCTACTATTATCAGGTCGTTACACCACATTAAGACATCCTTAATCCATAATGAGCTAAATCTTTAATTGATTTAGTCAAAGCACGTAGATATTAGAGCAACCAAAATATTCGGCTATGTCTTTAATGCATCAAAATCGCAAATCGATTGGGTTTCCAGCCAAGATTTTTGCTGTAAATGGATATAGATTTGATAATCATCATCACCAAAAACCCACGACCCTTCCCCATCTCGTAGGAATTTATGTTAATGTAGCTCTTGAATTGATCTTGTTACTATACCATTCATTCTCGCTTCCAGAACCTAGTTTTCTCAATGGAATTTAATTTTCGTACCAGGTTTCATTAGTAGCTACAGGTCTGAACTCTGTCAGCATCAAGTTTCCTCTAATTCCACAACCTTTGTTCCTCCCACTGGAAGTTAGATTAGATCTAGAAAACTGTGGCATTATTTTAAGTGATTACTCACTACATGTATTATGTTTCAATGCTATGATGCAATTGACCCATATTGTGAAATGATACCTGTACGGTTGAAATGATGCTGCTTCCAATGTATTGCCAATATGTTGTTTTGGATTTCGGGATTCGTTTTACTGTTTCGGATCGTTAGTATTTGTGTTGAGAGTGGCTTGATGGTGACCGCTGGGCACCTAGCAAGGACCCATTACATTGACCCATTTCCCATTCATGATACTTGGACATCCCTTTGGAATCTGGTCATCGCGAAGTTTAAAAATACATTGTTAGAGTATAAGTAATTACATTAAAAGAATTTTATGACATCTGTAATTATACAATGGACCAAGTCAAGGGATTTCCGCAACTTTTATTGTCAATAACACTCAAGCCATCAATGGTCTCCGAGCGATTTTAAATCAAACCGAATATTCATTTACTTTCTGAATTTACGTTTCTTTTGTATATAACAGTATTCTATTGGGTGTACGACTCGGTCATTCAAATCCCAGAGTACGCAGTTAAAACACACATTTTCCATTAATGGCGAGAACGTGTGTAAGACCTCTGATATATATAATAGCTGACTGAATCAATTTCAAAAGTGTTCAAATGTTAAAATCCTAGCAAATTATACTGTATTAAATCTACGAATATAAACTTTGTCGTAATGTTCCATTTACACAGATTTAAACCTTTTACAATCCAAACATTTATCTAAATAATACGTTTTGTATTACCATGATATCCATATCTATCAGATTATGGTTGCAACTTGATTTTCGATGAGTGATAGCTTCTTGCACACTGACGACTGAAAAGCGCCATGAGTTGCTCACGTTCTTCTTCTCGGCCAAAATGGATCTTGTCAGCCGCCCCCACCCTTCCCTTCCCTCCCAAGCCCGAAAGAGAGTTTTTCGGACAAAAATCTCATAACTATGATAGAAATTCGGGCAATCTCAGATATTTCGCCCCCTTCCCCCTTGGGCGTAAACCTGGCTCCGCCACTGTCGTAATGTGAAGCTGCCATAATTTGTTTACACTGGGTAGGTTGACAGCCTCCAGATTATTAAATAGTAAGGTCGATCGAGTGTTGGCTTTAGATGACCACAGGGTAATTAGTGTTATCAACAGGCACCTAGTGAAATCAATGAAAGTGTATAAGTCTAAAGAAACACGTGTAAATCATATTTTGGTACCCTAATAGCATCTTCACAGTGTCAAGTTATTACGAACTGAGTCTTATACTTGACTGCAATCATTTCCTTTCAGTACCGACAGAAATGGTTGTCATTAAAAGACATGAATCATGTTTAAATATACCAAAAATAGAGTTCCTACTCAGACAACTCAGACCGTTTCTGTCAGCTATACAGAAAGTTCCTGAAATCTCTTTTATTTTGTAGACAATCAGGGCACCTTTAATAGCCTCACCTGTAAATTTGATATAGAAAGAACAATGACGGCATTTCATATTTTTTTTTTTTACAATTTTAATTTTTTCTTCCAGTTGGGCCAGGTTCACTGCATTTTTTGGACTTTATACTGATAACCTGCAACGCCTTTTAACAGGTTTAAAACAATAACAGCGTTTCACTACAACAGTTAAACCTCGTATTAGAGACCCAGGTGATGAGTATTCATGATGAAAAGTGATTTTCAATTCGACCAATCGATGCGCTTGCAAGTGGCCAATGTCATTTTTAAGGGTTGGCACGCACCTTTATTAAAAAATAGCCATAGTGGATAACGTACGATTTAGTAACTGTGTGTGGAAGAACAAAACTTGAATAAAGACAGGGTAATTAAATTAATAAATTAACCCATTGTGTAGGTCCGAGCACGTCGAAGAACACCCGACAGTATAGTCTAGGAAATAAAAAAAATCCCGTATTTCTTAGGCTCTTTAATATACACTTCTGTATATGTATGATTTTGTCTAAAACTTAAGGTCTGGAAACTACTCCTGGTAAATTCAATTGCAGTCGAACAGGAAGTAAGACTTCCAGTCTGAGAAGTAATCATGAGATTAGTATCTGAAATATAGCTCCACCATCAGCTGACAAAGTACATATTTAGACGACTACCTTATAGCCCCTGAAGTGTGTATCAACACAAACAAGGAAGTGAATTATAGATCTATAAAGTTGCCCGATAACCTAGAACTTTTCCAACATTATCTATCAGAGTCTGAATAAATGTCTACATGTTTTGGACTATCAAGGGACGTATTAAATATACATGTAACAACAGACCCATTTGTTATTCTGATTTGAACCATACATAAACATGCAATGGGATTCAGAACGTGAAGAAAAATTTACTGGATCGATAGACCAGCAAAATAATCCGTGCATTGTAGCGTATAAAGGTTTGTTTTATGGCGGTACAGCAGTCAGGCAAACTCTGTTTTGCTCTAATCAGAAGAAGGTAGACATTTATACCTGTGTGGGAATTCTTTTTTGTTATGCTGTGTTGGATAAAAATTGCAAATCTATAGAATTAGAACATATATGTTTTTTGAATGTACTTTAAAAGGAAGGTTTTAGGTTATGCGTCTTGGGAAAAATAATGGAACTGAAACCAGTATATCAGTATTCAAAGATGAGTAAAATATTTTCATTGGGAAAGCCTTTAGGAGACTGTGTTGTCAACTAATATGCGAAACCGGAAGTGAAATATACCTCCAAAAATGTAATAATAGTCCTTATAGCATTAATTGAAATGAATTATTGTAGTGTGTTATAGAATATAATAATGGTCATTGGTGCCCGTATCACTTTCAAAACGACAGAAATACACCTTATTCTTCTATAATCAGGAAAAACGAATTTCGTGTGTGGGACAGCAATACTTTGAATACTTAGGATTAAAGTATCCAAAAATAGATTTGTCTTACCTTGCATTTTAAATCACTATGTAGAATTCAGCAACAGTGTATATAGAATGGTCTTAATATTTGTTGTCAATTGCATTGATGAGCAAAAGTGATTCTTATGCAGCATGTATTCCTATTACAGTATTAATCTTAGCCCTTTTCTCTTTACAGATTTCTTACAAAAATGTTCATTGTAATCATCCTTCTACTGCTGATCCATCGAGTTGAATTGGAATCCGCAAGTGAAAAAAGAATCAGGTGCTTGTTTCCAGATTTTCTACAAACGACAGAATCCAAGCCATGGATATTAAACCACACAGATCGTATTAATACTTATCATGTAGAGGCTGATGAAATGACTGTTAACGATTGCAGCAAAGAGACTCTCAAGTGTTCAAGTTACCGCCGAGAATGTTGGAAAATCGTTCAAGGTGATCGCTTCCTCACACGTCACATCGAATCCGAATTTACAGACAGGTTTCTGTGTTTGAAATTTCTACCTAGAAGTAAGAGTGTCATTCAAATCAGTACTTCTCATATCAAACCGGGAACACCCAACGATTACTTGTGTCGTGACCAGTGGTTGGCCCTAGACCCATGGCCTTGGATTTCACACGAACACTATTCACTGGATGATAAAACCAGTTGTCCATTTACAGGTGGTTACAATTTTGACATGTATTTCAATAGTGGACTAATGAATATTAATCATAAGTGTACCGATACTATACCACCTGTACGAATAGAAAGTGATTGTACAGAAGGCGAGGGCATCACTTTCAGATTCCGCAATAGAAATTGTCTTCACACTGAGGGTAATTTTGATCTCGTCCAAAAAACAACATGCATTGCATCATGGGAAGAAGGTGGTGATAAATACGCCATCTTGCGGAAAAACAATGATCGGTATTTTTGGTGTATCCGGGTGTTATTTTCGCCTAATGGCGACGTAGCGAAAATATTTGTGTTTCTTGATTGGGTTTGTCAGTCGGGTAACATCAATAATAACAGACTCAAATATTTACAAATGGACAAAATTGGAAAGAAAAACATCACTCACGAATGTACTGATGAATTTTACGCTTGTGAATCGGTGGGTGAATATTGTGCCACGGAGGTCAAGGACGTGTGTCCGAGAACATGCGGCCAATGCCATTCAAACGAAACCATACAATACTGTACCTTTCCACAGTCTATACTTGGAAGTTGGGTTAAAAGTACGTTACAAGGCAACGAAAAAATTGCCATCGAGAATTCTTCTTTGGTTTACGCCCAAATCGGAAAATTCCGATGCGTTACGTTTGACAAGGAAATTATTCCATTGCGACGTGTGTTATTACAAGAATTCTCAAACGGATGTTATCCGCGATTTTCGTGTCTGCAGTACAACACACCGTCTCCTAGTGTCATGCGATTTAGATTGAGCAAAGTTATGTTGTGGCCAGTGTTTCTTTCAGACGCTCGTATTTGTGACGATGACAACTTTAAGACATTGGTCGATACGGAGAGACTCGACATTAAGACGTCAGAAACGTTTCCGCTACAAAGTATCGTTCGCGAATCAAACAACGAGAATTACGTGACGTGTAATTTACCATCTTCCATGAAAAAAGTAAGTGCTTTCGTAGACAATCATGGAAAACAGGGATGTATCGTACAAGGGACGTTTTCCAAACCAAGAACAATATTTTTGTCATATATGCAAAATGGCGGCGTAACAGACACAATTGAGTATAGATGTATAGGCTCTGTGACGTACATTTCCAGTTTAAAATCCATTATAATTTCTCGACAATTAGATGCAGGTGATAAACAGTATTTCTGTTGGATTGTCCTGAATAAAAATGAAATCATTCAGGTGCCTGCGGCTTCGTGCAATACATTTACAGCTAAAGCAATCCAACGTGGTGACGAATCGTATTCAAACTTATTAATGAAACGACTTATATTGCAAAAGGAATCCTCGAATTGTGCAAGCGCTAATAAAACTATGGCTCATTTAGCCCAAGATTGGACGGTGCCTCCACCATTTTCCAAAGAAATTTCTTCAGCATCAGCTGCAGGAATCATAGGAATTACATATCCATATGTTTTAATCTCGGTGATAATGTTGAGTGTGGGATTCTAACAAATTATAAACTCATAGAAATAGGTTAACAAATAATCAATTCCAGTTAAATATAAGCAATGATTAATGTTTACATAAATACAACTTTACACTGTAAACAATAGCTTTCGTAACACGATAATCACAATATTTAGTTATCGTGTGATCTATAAAAGCTATAAAACGCGACTTATTCATTATTCACAATTTGAATAGAATAGCCAAGTGCTGATATGCGACTGGATTTTGATGATTTCTTCCCACCATTAATCTTAGCGGAAATGCTTTAAATATGCTTTATATAGATTAAAGGGACATGTTCGCCATCCGTTTGACCAGTCGCACTTTAGTCTCAGAAACATGATTTTTTTCGTTTTGCTAATCATATATAGTCTTCACGAGTCGTCTTCTATTGAGACTCTGCCATATATAGAAAAGACATGCAAATAGAAAGTGAAATTCCTAGTTTGAGGTATTTTTGAAGGAATTAAGCAATTATCTTACATTTATAGTACTTCTATAGACTATTTACATAATTATATCAAGACACAAATCCAACCTCAACAGTGGCGAACCATGGCCTTTATAAACTGAAAATAAATTGTGTTGTTTTCCATTCTTACTGAATACTTGTGAGAGCCATTCTCCCGAATAAATGAAACGTATATTAAACCGGAAAAAGAAAATTGCTGGTCTTGCAGATTTCACGATGCACGATTCCACTTCAAGTTCTTTTTGGTTATCCCTTTATTCAAATCTACATCTCTTAGATTTCGAGGCGGAATGAAATTATAAATTGTGAACTATGAAAAACAAGCGTCTGTAACTATAATTGGTGATGCATAATATTGTCTGCAACATATTACCATAATGAATGGCAGTCATAATTTTCCGGAACTATGTATGTAAGGCTTTGTCAATACTGTTATGTGATCACATGATTCTGTAGTCATGAACGACCAGCCATTAATTTTAAAATTGCCAATGATCACATGACAATTTGGACATTATCCAATGGACATTTTCCATTCATTGCCGTGATATGTTGCAGAACTTTTAAAGAACTTTGGCCGTTTGATATTGAGGTAAAGTAAATGACTATGACTATAATAAAGAAAACTCTTAATCAAACCAAAGATTCACCAAGACGGCTCCCTTGATTGTCTAAGATTGTAAGGTTTCATCATATTTTGAATGCAATGTTAATATGAACTGATGAAATGTAAATTATCAATTATAAGTAGGCTTTAATATTATCATGTTTTGTAAAATTTAAATATTTACATTGTTGTTATTAAAATGTTTATTATAAAAGAAGTTATTTTTATATACGCCCACATGAAATGGAGCGTATATTGTCATTACCTGTGTCCGTCCATGATTGCTCTAGAAAACAAAATTTTTGACGGCGTTCATGTTATATATCACTCACGGAGGGGCTCTTTCGAAAGAAATTTAGCTCGTAAACGCAAAATTCTGTTCTGAAGGTTTTTCTGTATGAAATGCATTTGGTAAGAATCTTAAACTTATCTTTGGTAAATCAAACATAATCAGACCAAGGACCTCGCTTGCATAGCATAAATTCATCTCCGCAATGTCCAATTACTGCGAACTGTGTCTTATACTTTGACATCAAAAACCACCTTTCTTGTATCGCGGAAGTTTGCAAATGCAGCAATTTCATTGCATTGAACACTACCGAATACAGCCAATCAGAAACAGAAAGTCTGTAAACAATAAGCTATAATATTAACAGTCTGTCGAGGGCTTTGATTGACTGTATTCGCTGATATAAGAAAGGTGGCTATTGCTGTCAAGGTATAAGACGAAGTTCCTACTAGCTTGACATTGTGAGGATATAGTCATATCTAGATCTGCATCAACTATTTAAAGTTTTAAGTATGTCTGGATTTGATGTACAGGAATACCATTCCCGGTGGGAATACCACTTCCGGTGACTGATTTTTTTTAATTTTGAGGTTTTTTTACTAGTCTGTAAATGAAAGAACAGACTTGCTGTATAATCAGATTCGAAATGATCCGAAAGAAATTCTCGTGAATAAAAATGGAATATTGTTACCAAGAAGCTTTAATCCAATAGCCAAACCGGAAAATACCATTAGCACATTACAACTTAATAACATTGGTAAAACCTCGATATCACCATTTAGAAAATTCCCCAGCCAAATAATTAGCGTAATATTGGAAACGTGCCAAATTGCAAGCAAATAACAAAAATGAAGTAAAAAACATGATATTTTGGAGGATACGGCAAATCAATAAGAAATGTGAGTCGTAGATGTTTTTAATGTAATTAAAAGATAAAGCTGGGAATAATGAAAATATGTGCTTCAGAAATTGGTTTTAATATTCTTAATACACAATCCACTGGCGCCCCCTCGATTTGACATCAGGAATTAAAACTATTATATTTCACAGCAAAAGGGATTAGGGATTAAAGAGATACGGTCGTTTAAATACTCGATTCACCAGCCAAGAGTGTGATGGAACGTGAATCCAGCTACCTCCATCTTCACAATGTCAAGCTATTACGAACTTCGTCTTATACCTTGACTGCTATCATTTCCTTTCAGTACCGACAGAAATGGTTGTCATTAAAAGACGTGAATCATGTTTAAATATACCAAAAATTGGATTGGAATACAAGAAATCAGAGCCCTCCACAGAAAGACTGTAAACATTATGGCTTACTCTGATTGGAGTATTCGCATTTACATAAGAATGGTGACAATTGCAGTCAAGGTATAAGACGCAGTTAGAGGTAGCTTGACATTGTGAGCTTATGATGAGCTACCAGTATCAGTTGGGCTTCAACATCTACTCCGCCTACGATTGGATGAAACAGAAATTGATTAGAATTGCGGAAGTTTCATTATTCAGACATTAAATTGATACCATTTTGCCCAACCGAATAATTGCTGGACGACTAAAAGTTATTGTTAAACTAATCGCAGACGAACCTAATTGAGATAGACGATGGAGACTTAAATTTCCATCATTATTTACAGGAGGTAATTAGGGTACCTAATTAGCTATATGAAGTGTCTGAAAGATTTTAGTCCCGTCAGATCGGGTGTCGCTCTGTTACGAAGGCTTTTGTCTTCAATAGTTTATGCTATTTCCAATAGCCCAAACACATATAGTGGGACTTTCCATTTCACTCCATTTTGATATCTCAGCAAATCAGAACACAATTGAAATATGTTTTATGGTTTATAAAATGGAGTTGCGTACCCTTATTAGTGAAACGATGAGGAACGTTTGATTTTAGAAGTTTATTAGGGCCCTTATGCATAAAACAGATGTGCAATTGTGACCAGATTGTTTTTGGCCGATGTATTAGTGACGAAATTACTGTGACCAATTTACCCTGTTACTCACTTTTTTCGCGACCAAAGTACCTGGTCACAAAATTACTGTGACTCAACTACCATATTATTGTGTCCAGTTCTATGTCACAATTTCCCTTCTGACCAAATTACTGTGATCTTCGGATTATTGTGTCAAGTTTTCTTGAATAATCAATTTGCCTGATCAATTTTTCCAGTGACCAATATCTTGTCCTCAGATTATTATGTCCAGTTTTCTTTGCGACCTTTTTGCCCTGTTCCCAAACTGCTGCAACCAACATTTCTTCCTTTTTTCTATTAATGTTCCTTGTTTTGTAGTGCTGGGTCACATTAATTGATATGACTAATATATACCAACACATGAATATTCATTAATGCTTTTTTTTAATCACATATCTTAATTATTGTTACAAAATGTCAATCATTAAAGTGAAGGTCGTGGTTAGTACTCAGGCATATTGTATTTATTTATTTATTCATCAAACAAAATAATTTCCTATGTAGTTTGATGGTAATAGGTCTAAATATATCAGTGTAAAATTGAGCTATTCAAAATGAATTAAAGAGACGGTGTTTTAAAATTTTATTCCTTTGGTATTTTAAATTATTATATACAGGGAAACAGATCAAGATATTTTATTTTATATTTTTTCTATGGTTAATTATTATTTTAATTCCAATATAATGGCATGAATATTAGTCCAATTCTCCACCCAAATTTTCGTACTTTTTGGAATTTTTCGACATTTTCGACATTTTCGGTGTTGATTTGTGTCATGGGTATATGTAAGTAGTCTTCAGAAGTTTTAGAACTGCATGAAAATCGTATAATCTATTCAAATTCTCAAACTATAAATTTTACTTTTTATTTCTATAGATGTCTTTTCTAATTCTGAACACACATGTATTTGAAGAGGCTTCAATTTCGACGATGAGCTGTGAATACTATTACCGATTAGTTTAGCTAAATTTCCGTTGCTTAGACCGTCGAACGGATGGTGAACCTGTCCCTTTCAACGATTTTCACTGCCATTTAAATTTACATTCCGGCTTTCACTCAGAAAGAAATTGACATTTTAGCTTTATGCCAATTCAGCTCTCTTTAATATCAAATGTTAATTGTTAGCCAATTATATTATATTATCATTACAGATTAATACAGAAAGAATGTTGCGCCTTTTTAGTCATATAAAGCTTTGAATATCAGTATTTCAGCAACTTCTCTCGTGTTTTTGTCTTTGGATATTGAACAGTAGGCCAATCCAAGGTAGGCCAATGCATGTAAACTGCGCAATGATTCTACAATCCCTCAAGTTCGAGGTTTACCATTTTCGGAGTTCAATTGTGCCTTGGTCTCAGAAACGGGAATTGTTCAGATAAGTTTATCAGTAATAGCGTTCACAGCTTACTTAAGCCTTCATTGATGACATTTTTGGAAATATGTCGTTGTCTACCCTATGGTTGAAGCTGTGGGCAACTGGATTTTCTACGATTGTCAAAATAACTAGCGGCATCAGACAGCATTCCAGTTTGGTCGATTTTAGCAACAAAAACTGGAAAATCGCCAAACGCCGTATTCATACATTTCGTCTCCGACATAAAGTTGAACACATTGTAGTATCTCTTTCAATGGCACTAAACTCCCATCATTCAGTTTTACTGTAAAAAAAAATATTGGTGTATTTTCAGATGGCGACATTGTTACCTAATAAGGCAATGTTTACAAATGGTTTCAACTACTTTTGGACGGCCATTTTTCTGTTATTGCCTGCTACCAGCTTTATTTTCATACGTATTTTGTTTACTAACTCGGCAATTGTCTGCTTTGTTCCATCCCATATGACGATTTCTATGGGACACTTTATGCATGAAGTTTGCTGGAACAAGGAAACGTATGAACCATTGTACCCAGTACCATCTAAAAATATAACCCAAGGCGAATTGTTGACTGAAAAACCACTGATTACATCTTACCATGCATGGTTCCCTTACATTCTGTTTGTGTTGTTTTTACTGTTTACGGTTTTCCAAGGAATGTGCCATTTGGTGAAGAGAGGGCTCGACTACCGGAAATCAAATTCGGACTCTAAACTTGGTGAGAGATTCCTAGCGGCAGAGCTCTCACAACGGATTGAAGAATTATCTTCCCAAAAGTTTCGAACGGTGTCCTTGATTTTTCTAAAATTTTTGATTTTTCTAAACGTTTTGGCTCAAGTACTTTACCTATTGTCAACGTTTGGTTCTAAAGAAAAAAATTCAGAGTACATGTCACCCGACGGAGAGAAACAGAATTACACTTACACTGACCAGGCCTTTCCAGAGAGTGTCTTATGTGAAACGAGGGTAAGAAGATTTTCCACTATCGAAACATACACAATACATTGCAATTTACCCATGAATGAAGTTTTCAAAAAATACTCCATTCTCCTGTGTTTGTGGTTCGTGCTGGTGGCAATTCTTTCCCTTGGTCATCTGATCTGCTTGATTGGCTTCTGCTTTCGCAAGAACTACACCAAGAGATTATTCTCGAAAGTTCTTCCCAAAGAAGATGTTCAACACGTACTGAAGAGGATCCAAGGAACCGATGGTTTGTTTATCTTGTGGTCTATCTACAGAAAAGAAGATTTCAACGTATTTAGGGATGTTGTCCAGTTGCTTCGAGGATCTTTTCAATCGGATACTGATGATGACCAACCTGACAAGA
Organism: Lottia gigantea; assembly: GCF_000327385.1. Lineage (NCBI taxonomy): Eukaryota > Metazoa > Mollusca > Gastropoda > Lottiidae > Lottia > Lottia gigantea. Next base: position 1,041,298 of record NW_008708752.1, on the reverse strand, counting down.
AAATGGCAATTGCTGAAGGAGTTCCTCAGATTGTGGTCGAACAGGAGGATCCTGATGATGGTAAACTTGATGTGCCGAAAGTATAATGAACTTTCTTCAAGACTGGAGTTCGTAGTGCTCATTAATTTTCCTTATTTTAATTTAGTTAGCACAGTTATTTCAATATTACTTCAAACTTCATTTAGGAAATTTTATGGCCGTTAAAGCGAACTTCTGGACAAATATTAAAAATCTGATTTTGCTTCTTAGCTGATTTGTTTGTTCAGACATATTGATCTGATTGTATCTCATGATGTTGACCTATATATAGTGGTAGCGGTTGTCGAGCGCGAAGCAGAGCTTACTCTTTTCAAAACACCTGATGGTACTTCTATTTGGAGGAATCTACTACTATACAATATCTACTCTCGATTTTGCCATACTTTGGACGAGATTTTGATTAACGGAATTATCTTGCTTGTACGGACTTTTATTTGATTGTTTCTCTTTTAGTCCAAAGGTTTGAAGTGACCTTTACGCAATTTAGAATTTCAGCAAATGCAGGCGCACCTTGAGCACTTTTTTAACAGTCAAAATATTGTGTTATTGTTAATTGATAAATTATGCGAACATGCCAATCCAATCACTCATATATACAAATACATGTATAGCCTACACAAACTTATAACCTTAGACTACTTGCTTATCTTACATAAATACAGTGATATAAACTTACTGCTATCGGGCGAATATAAATTAGTGGGAAGACAAATAATTTTGCCCCAAACCTTATTAGAAAATAGAAATTTTCTTTGCTATCTCTTGATCTATGCGAATAATAATGACTAATTTTGAATTAAATTTAAAATCGTTAAACTGGAAAAACTTGACTGTTTAAACTCGCGTACAATTTTAACACTCGTATATATATATCCTCCTTCCCCCCTTACATCTCTTTGAAATATATGTTGGTACTCCTAGTAAAAATGCTTCACCGTTTACGCCCCACTTGCTTTCGGAAGTTGCCGAGATTGTCGAATGTAACTTTTTAGTAAAGGCATCTTCACAATCTCAAGGTAAACGAACATCGTCTTATACCTTGACTGCAATAGACACCTTTTTCGTATTAAGGACGTTTGTAAATGAAGCGATCTGATTGGATTGTACGCCAGCTTATACAGCCAGTCAAATGCCTTGACAAAAAGTCTTTGAACACAAAGCCATAATGTTTGTGAAGACGAACTGGTATAGTAAGTAAGTTTGCTTCCAGATTTCTAGAGTAAACGTCCAAAATGAAAACTAGCAATTATTGAAAGATTCAGATTTATTTGTTTGTATTGTTGGGCCCTTTTTGACAGCATACATCAAAATACAAGATATAATATGATAATGTATATAAATATAAATATAACACAGCAATGGGTACATCATTTGATAGTGATTTACAGAATGCATTGATCAGTGTATATGGTATAACAAAAAGTGCGCTAAATAGGAAAAATGAAATGAATGGAGTTTTACGTCCTACTTTTCTGAAGGTAACTTCACGTAGTATGCAATGAGGAAATTTTCTGCTGGCCTGGGGCGAAAGCCTACTTTTTTAGGATTTCTAACTATCGAGGGATCTTTAACGTGTACAGCCTGTAGCACACGGGGCCTTGGTTTACTGTCCCATCCGATCTACTATAACAGGCACTTTGTTAACAAAAAAGATAAAACGTTATTTTATATGCTACACAATGCTACAACAAGTATGGCTAAGAGATGACAAGAATATAAAAATGATACAATAGTATGACAAATTAAACAAATTGAAAGCAGGGTTTTTTCAAAACACTTTTGGCGACAGAAAACATATTACACTACGAGATATGATGACAATATTTTCGTTGCTTTTTTTCAATCGTTTTCTGACTGGCTATAAAAACTAATGACGTCATATGGAGAGTAAAGAGTCACAAAAACAGAACGAAATATTATGTTTAGGATTAATATTTTAATCAGATTTCATCTAGCCTAGATAAAAGAAATCATAATATTATATAATAAAATAAGCACACTTATGTCACTTTTGGACATTTGTGACACTTTGCCAATTTACTGCCACCATTTAGGCTACTACTTGCCAAGGTATAAATTCCATGGCTTATTGTGAATTAGTCTAATTCACACAAGGAGCGTCCAATGCCATGTTTAAAGTCGGTTTTAAAGATCCAGTACAATCACATTCCATCCACCCGGTTTTCCATACTTTCGATATATCCGTTAGATCTTCATGGGTATAAAACCGTGGAGTTTTGTTCATATCTATCACGAGGTGCGACTCTTCACTCAATTCAGTACGAAAATAAAACAATGGAACTGAAACATCGGAACAAGAATTGCCGTCTGCTTTCTTAACGTTATATTCGATTTCACCAAATACATATTCTTTTAAAAATACTCCAACTGGTGGAATAAAATCAAAAGCGAACGTAAATGACTGGTCGTAAGTGATGACTGGAGACGTATCCGTAACAACGTGTAAGGAGTTGGACGATTTGTTGTACACGTAACGTTCGGGAGTTTTATAGGTTCCCAGTTCAACTTTTCGACTCAGAAACATCTCGAGGTGTTGTTGCAAATCGTTGAATTGAAAATTGATGAAAATTTTCTTTTTTTCTCTACTTCTTATGTCGTCTATTCTTGCAAGACGAATAAAATTCTCTCGATTAGGTTCCAAATTTTTAAAAACATCATGTTGAAAATAAACACTGACGCCTCCGAAATATTTTTGGTTTTCTTCGATTTCTGAAAACAGACTTTTGGGTGCTTCTATTTCAGGAGTAAATGTTGAACCTGGACGTGTTTGGGTTAATATAAAAATGGATATGGATCCAAGGCAATTTAGCAACAGACCAAACAAACATAAGCAGAAAATCTTCCGATTAAAAAGTTTCTTCACACAATTTTCGCAATTTGTGACGAAGAAAAATATGATCCGAATTAAATTTCCAAAGAGAATTACACTCGCTTTAGACAGTTGAAATATACTTAAAGACTCTTCTCGACACCCAGCTGTTAAAATGTTCAAGATTACCAGGGGCATTTCGCCCAAGAAAATAACAACCAAAGTCAATATATCATTACTATTTTCACATATTTTACTTTCCCACAACTGTATCCCTTTAATGAAAATTTCAATAATGTTTAGGAAAGTCGACAAAATGGCGAAAGCGAGAACTGCCTTTTGAATTGAGGGATCGACTGGTCCGAAGACTAACCCTTTCTTTAAGTCCTGTAATTCCACATAGAATAACCAATCGACAATAATGTCACATAAATTTAAAACTAGTACAGATATATAAAAGAAAACTTTACATTTCCCATTCTCATCCATGTTTTTTTGGTAATAAGTCGGAATTCCGTAACAATAATGTTCTTGAGTGTCAAAAATACATGGTTATATTACGTTAACACACATAACGTTCACTGTTATACAATTCTGTTCACAGTTCACTAAGAATACAGTTATTGAATAATCCGAAATGGAATAGTTTCTAAATCATATAACACAGTTATGAAACACTGCTATAACTATTACGTTATATAGCAACACAAGAAGCAATCTCTTTCAAAACCGACTATTCAAATCTTCGATTTCCTTCTTTTTTTATGTTCACATAACACACTTTGTTTTTTGTCAAAACGATCAATATATTGAAGTCTGTTTTGTATGTGTAGCCTAGTCCTGTTTAAATAAAAAAATGAACTAGAGCTGATCGAAGCCTGCATACGACTCTATCAATCAAATAATGTTACTGCTGTGAGGTTTAATACGTCAACACTAAAATTAATCTTGGAAAATTATAACCTTTGAGGGCAAAGGGGAAAAGATACTGAATGCTTGTATAGTAAATTTGGCATGCCTTGCATTTTTTGGTTTAAATTTAGACTTTGATGTCAGAAAATTGTAAATTTCTTAGAAATTTAGAGTAATACGAAGAGATTTAGAAGGGAAAGTAAAAGTGGGCAAATAGTTTTTCTTGTTGTATTAGGTTATAAATAGAAAGTATCCGGGGAAATAAATTAAGCTATATTAAACGTAAAATTACTAATCTATTTATATAGATCACTGGTAATATAGCCTGTCTGTCGTCTGTCAACCAGCCCCTCTGTGTCTATGCGCAGTATAGATGTCGTTAAGATTTGTATTTAATTGCATTAGATGTGTCAATGAGTTTGTCAGATTCTTTTTCTGGTGTAGGTTTAAAAACTGGTACGTTTTTCTGGTATTTCTGTCTCTTCGCCCCCTCTACTATCAATAGGAGAGAAGCTGATGTTGTTGTCCCCACTTCCATCATAATATGGTAGTGTTTCTCCTCCTGTATTATCATACCAGTAATTGTTGTCCGTTTGATTTTCCCTGTTGTCTGCTGTAGCTTTTTCTGTAACAGTTATTTCGCGTTCGATTACTTGCGCCGCGCTTCCACGACAATGTTACTCGGGATTTCGCGTAAACGAACGGCAAATACGAAATGATGCCCGAGTAACATTGTCGTGGACGCGCGGCGCAAGTAATCGCACGCGAAATTTGAATTGATCGCACTGTCCGCCATGTTCTTGTATTGCACATTGGGATACTTGCAGAAGTAACCGGCCCAGGTGGGAAGGTTTCTAAGGCCTAGCGCGAATGATGACGTCATCTCTAAAACAAACGCATTCGAGCTTCCACGAGTAAGCGCGGCGCAAGTAATCGAATTGGCAATAGGTGATGATGACACCCCGTTGTTAATAGACTATATGACCTTAGGAGATCAGTTTAACCTAGAATGAGATCTATGGCCAGTACAGGTATGTGGTGTTTAAATTTTATGGATAAGTTGTATTGATCTGGGATTATCTAATTGGCTCTGCTCCAATGAGGTTATGAATAATGTAGTGAATATACATATAAGAAGATAAAATGTCTTGGACATGCCAGTTAATTAAAAATGTTATGGATAGGGCAATTCACAATGAAGATTTCACTCGATTTCAGTATCAAAGTGATAGAATACACATATATTTATCGTACTCTTTCTACAAACAAAGCTGTCTTTGTCATTCTTCAAGAATATCACAAAATGGCTAAAGCATAGATGTGTGGTACCAGTGCTAAACCGGATCTGACTCAGATCGGCAGCACTATATTTCTTGCAATACGTAGTACTAGTGCTACATAAGATCGGGCAGCACTATATTTCTGTAATACGTGGTACCTGTGCTACACAAGATCGGATCCAGATCTGGTAGCATATGGCCAGGTCTGGCCAGTTTTAGCCCAGGGTTAGACAGATCTGCGCCAGATGAGCATTGCTATCCGGGTAGCCAGTACCTGTAAGCCTACCTGGAATGTTAAGCTCACGCATATTTTACCCACTGTTATATAATTACGTTGGCAGGCTCTTGACAATGTAGACACGATAGTATCCGATCTTAAGAAACTTTGTACATGAATCTATTCGATCTCGGTTAGGTTCGATATTTTAGTTATTGCTACTGATTTGGCTTGCAGACACGAGAGAGGCAACCGTTTTGTCCGATCTTATTTAAACTTTGTAATACAAGTTTTTATGCATGTTGATGCTGATGAGATCTGGTTTTTGATTTACTGTCTTTCAAATTAGCGAAACAGATACAATTAGCACTAAATTATGTATCTGATCTTGATGAAACTTGATATTCATGTGTATTTTATATTGATCTTGAACAAATTTGAGTCATTGCTTTTGAGTAAGTTAAACGTATTAGAGAATAGTAGACACGGTATATAATGAGGCTTGATTTTTTTCTGATCTGAATTGAACTTGGTGTCCTTGTGAATTTTGTTAAAATTTCGGCCAATTTATTTTTAGGTAATAAAAACACTGTTATTATTTCTGACAGTTGCCAGTTGGCGTATGTTATTTTGCATTACAAGCTATTTACTTTGTCCAAACATTATTGATTTGATGCAGAAAAGGGAATTCCAGAGTTATAAATAGAACACAATGGGAAATTCCATCAAGCCTTAATTAAATTCTCGGTTTTAGTTCTACACTCTATTATCCAGTTTCACTTCGTTTTGCTCTGGGTAATTCTTGGTATAAATGATTAAAGGGAAAATTGTCTGGTGAAATTGTGTCATCTAATAAAACAATCAGAACCTTTGGTTTCAGTTGACATGGAATTTGTCAACCTCAAAGATTCCCGTCTTCGGGGTGGAGCCTATAATGAATGAATTAGTAGTGTGTTCATTTGGTTTTCGTTTTGAAGCGGGATTTTAGAGTCTCAGAATCGTCAGAAATTTGGGGCCTCAGAGTTTTCAGATTTGCGTTTTTCGGATAAAATCTGAGCCCCTCTGAGTCAACTTCACCAAAATTCATGAATTGTCTAATGTTACTGTGGCGCGAGTTTTTATGCCAAATGCTCCAATAAATTTTAATGTTACGATAATTTATTTCAACCATTCAGATTTACTTGTTGTATTTTTTGCTATTTTAAATACACTTGACCACATTTTTAGGACTGAGGACAGACTGGGTGAGTCGATCGCCAGCGAATTTCGCCTATAGTGCATCGGCCAAGAGCATCGGCCGAAGCCATTCGCCAACATCAAGCGTGCTTGATATTATTCGCCCGAATATTCATCGCCATCGACTCGTTCTGCAAGTGTGTCCAATTTCCTATAACTCAACCAATCACAGATGTCCAAGTCGTCACATGACAAATAAAATGACGAACTCCAGGGATGCAATGTGGAGTGCAAAAAAGGAAGAGGAAATAATTATGTTATGGGAGTCAAAGTTTACGCCGTAAAACCAAAAGAACTCACAGTTCAATTGCCAGTTTTCGCTTCTTTCTGGACACCGCCATATTTTTATCATGTGACTAAGTGTCTTTCGCATGCGTAATTTAATTTGCAGGCGAGTTATCACCGCCGGAATTAGCCCAATGTGTTCACTGCGTCGGCCGAAGTATACCAGGGAATGAAATTGGCCCAGTGTGTCCGAAGCTTAAGATCATATCTTGAGAATAATATTTGCGATCTTGACGTCATAAGCTGATTTTAGGATCAAATTTTACTCCCACTTTTATATTCTTATATTCTCATGACACCATATATATTGCTTCAGCGAGTATATGAAAGGGAAGCTGATGCACCTAAGATGTCGGCCAATGTAGGACGGACAACACCAGGGGTCCACTCTTTTTAGACTTTTAACTGTCAATGGGGATCTTTAACGTGCACGGTCAGTGACACGTCGGCCTCGGTTTATTTATCAAAAGAATGGCTGGGCACTTTTATCGTGTCATCCACTACGAGACTTCAATGTTTCGTAATGGGCTTATGATTATTAAAGTGGGAACATGAAAAAAGTATTTTAATTTTCAAGAAATTATAAATGTTAGATAGGTAAGAAATCAACAGAATGGTTAAAAATGGCTAGAAAGTTTATCAGATCATCAAAGCGAAGACAAAGCGTTAAATTTGCGTCAAATGGGTGGAAGTTGAATAGTTGATCGGCTTCCAGCAACAAATCTGTGGTACAAACAACCTTTATTTTACACTCTCTGTCATAAAGTAATGCAAATGGGGTCAGTCCACCTCTTTCAACGTGCATGAAATTATTAGTGTCCGATTCTGAAGCGAATGATAAATTTCTGTGAGCACCTAAAAATTTTGCCGCCTTTTTCAAATTGAAATTTTGGTCTTCATTGCATATGATATAATAATATTGCCCCTTTCGATCTTTCAAAAATAGATTCTTACAAAAAATTTCGTCTGAATTTAGTCGATTTGGTTTATCTTTATATTTTGAAATTTTGTATTTCATGCCAAAACTGTTTAATAATTCTGCTAACAAGCATGCACCGAGATCTTCATTATACCTCGGAAGTTGTGAATTTATCGGGTCGAAAAACGGCAACCTTTTAGAAGACATCAGATCGAAATCATTGCGAATATATTCATTACTTTTTATTTTCAAGGTCTGAATTTCGTCAAGATTTATTTGATCGAAAGTGACATCATCGTCATCTTCATCAGAAGTGTGTTCTCTATCTATGCCTTCAAGGATGTCTTTTATTTGACGCATAGCTTCAGTTTCATATTCGTTGCACCGGAGATTTTGATTTGTAGCAGCCGATGGTGCGCGTGCTAACCCACTTTGTTGAGAGGTGCTCTGGTGAAGCAAAGAATGGGTTTTAATAGCTGAAACATCATCTTTCAAATTCACCTCAGCGAGTGGGATATTTTGTGGATTTTCCCAATCCTTATCACCAGTATTGAGTGAGGTGTCCGAGCCTGTTTCCAAAAGCAGGACATCAGCTTCGGTGTACCCTGAACACATTTGCATTATTTCATCTTTTGTCCCGATTTCCTCGTTTTCGCGACGTGTCGTGTCTATACGTCCAGGGTTTATTTGGCTATAGACTTCATCGGAAACTAAATTGATTCGTGGAACAGTGTTTAAATAGGATTGGAAGGTCGAAAACTTCCCAGCTTGACCTGGTAAACTATGACCTTTTGAGATAGAACATTTTGTCTTATCTTTGATGATAGTGAAAATATCTTTCAGCCAAGTTGAAGCAATGAAAGGAAAGGAATTAAAGTAAACGTTGTTATTCATCATATTGAGCAAAATCAAGGATTCCCCAACCGCCAAAGACCACAAGGGTCTGGCTGCGTTGGGAAATTCCTTGACGTTCCCACGATGCATTGTGTTGTTATCCATCTTGACTGTTGCTGGCACAACCAAGGCTTTTTCTTGAAACTTCCAACGAAAACTGTGGTGGAATCCGATAGCGGATTGGGTACAGTAATTTGTACGATTGTCTTTCTGAAAATATATAATATCATAAATTGGTTTTTAATCTTCAATTTTCAATTTTATGAATCAGCTTAAAGCTTATAAAGAATAGTCTGCCCGCGCCAAATAAAAATGGTGAATACTTTTTCAACTAGTTTCCAAATATCAGTGATGCAGGTCAAAAAGGCTGACATGGAAAATGCGCCTGGACAGGACAATCAACTGAATCCCAGTATGCTGCAGACAATGTACGATAATGATTTCTGAAAGTTGAAAATCGAAAAAGAGTAGGTTAATACCGCTATCCTTGTAAAGTATTCTCCATGCACACAGCAATTAAATTGTCCCTCTCCATTAGTACAATCTGGTGCAGACATGTTTGGCGCAAAACACCATTTGATTGCATTTCCTAAAGTGAAAATAAACTTACCTATTTTTATTGGAAGTTTTTCAGACAACAGCCAGTGAACTTTACCAATCTATTTCTTTCCTTACATCGGTAAGCTTATTGTTTCAAGTCACAGCTTTCGTCTCGAAAAGCTGCATTTTCCTCATAGGGGAAACAACTCTTCCTCCTTTTTAACATAGCTAGCCGCAATTCAGTTCCAGACTAGCTTAACCGGAGATACTTCAATATCTTAATAGCGACAATAAACCTCATGTATTATTGCCTATATCTGTAACATTTTTAATAGTTCATGATAGCTTTTAAGACTTCATATAATGAACACAGAATAAAATGCATCTTTTCTTAATCAGTTTCACTTATTTTGAAAATGTGTTAGTGTCACACTGGCACATTGTCACTTTGTCAATCAGTTTTTGTATCACTTTTTAAACCTTATTCATATTTAAAATTTTCAATTTTCAAATTCCTAATGAAAGTATAAAAGTAGCCTAATATCTTTATATCTTTTCACCACATTGTTAGTTGCCTATGAATTACTCCATATAAAACTTTTTCATTATGCCATTTTCCTCCATATCGAAAAGAATTCACAACAACTTCAAAACATTCTGGCTTTGTAGATTGAAACTTTCATAACATCTATAAAAGATAAATAAAAAACTAACGGTATTTATAATGAAAATATGTTGCAATATCATTACTCTAAATAGTAACTTGATTGGTTGGCAACATGACGAGTTAACGTAAAAATAGTAACTTAATATGTCATTTGCTATTTATATCATAAGGTATACTCGGCCTTATCAGAGATTGACTCGAGACACCTCAACTGATAATACCTCAACTGATAATAATGTTGATGACACAATATAAAATGCTATTAATAAATTTCAAAAGTGTACGAATTCAAATAGGATAAAATCACATAGATCAAATATTTCAGTCAATGCTCCTTTAATATTTCTGTGCGAATCCTCCCGGAAGTACCATCTGTGGCGACCTCTGAGAAATAAAACGCGTGCATGCGCAGTACATTGTATTTTTATTTTTTAAGGACGAAGAAGTGAATGAAAAATATAAATTTTCTAGGACTTGTAGTCATCACTTAAATCCTCCTGTCCCGTATTATATTTCTCTGAACGTCTATGGATCACAGAACACGCAAACGAGTTCGTGACGTGAAAGACAGGGCTAGACCAGGTCTGTTTTTTGTATCATAACGAAAGGCAAGCTCTGTGATCACTCTTCACCAGTGCCAGTTTAGTGGGTGATTTCTGACCACAGCCAGGGGCACAGGCTCTTGACGTTCAGTCAGTATGTATAACAGACATGATATGCTGACAAAATTTTCTTCCCATTGCCTGTACTTGATTGATTATGACAGAACGTCTAAAGCCTGGTTTCTTACACCGAATTTTTTTCTATAATTTTTACTAAAATTCAAAATCGAATTTTTAAATCTCGATTCTGATCTTACAAAATGTCCATGCATGTGAAAGAGGTTTGATAGTTTTAAACACACACTTCCCAGTCCTACACATTCATGTGTCAGTGAAATTTTAATTTTATGTGGATTTGAAATGAATGCTTTTGTGTTAGTAACAATATAAACATGCCTTACATGGATACTGGTACTAATGAAATCTTGTATTAGCAGATGATTTTCAGCCAAAAATTTTACTCTTTGCGTCGAAATATCTGGGAGTAAATTTTTTATGTTTTTAACTTTTTAGAACTTAGATCAGATAATGGCTGGAATAAATATTGTTACCATGAAAAGTTTGATTTAGACAAAGAAAAAATAAGGAGAAAAGACACTGTGCACAGAATAGATGCCTCAAAAGTTTCACATGAAGAATTTATAGAGAAGTATGAAAAGACCTACACTCCTGTTGTATTAGTTAATAACCAAAATGATTGGATGGCAAAGAAAAAATGGACGTTAGATGTAAGTTAAAACACTCAATTATGATATGGGACTTAACATAAACATTGCTCATTGTCTATTGCTCTAAATAACAGGATATGATTGCGATCATAGAATTATTTTTGTAAAGACCAAAATTCATGTTTGCAGTTTTGTAAAATTTCTATTAGATGAGCATGCATTAAAATAGTAGCTGCAAGAATTTTTTACCAAAATCATGTTTTGACAGTATTATATTATTTAGATAACAAATTGTATTAATATAAGAGGTTGACATTTTGAGTAATGGCAGCAAACACTTTCTATGGTTTTACAAATAGTAAATATCAGTCTTGAACAGTGCGAGCTGAGTATATAATGTAAACTTTCAATATTCATTTGGAGCTAAAGTGAATTGATGAACTCAAAGCTTTTTGATATGACCTAAAGATATATGGATAGGAAAATCAAACCATTGGAGCACCACATAAATTTTAATACCATAGGCCGTGCAATAACATGGCATATTCTCTTGAGTTTTTTTTAATTTCTTGTGCCATGAAACAAGGCTCTTATTTCAATACCTATATTTTTCAGAGACTAGCCAAGAAATACAGAAATCAGAAGTTTAAATGTGGAGATGATGATGATGGTTATTCAGTGAAAATTAAAATGAAATATTTTGTGGACTATATGAAACATAATAATGATGATAGTCCGTTGTATATTTTTGACAGTTATGGTGAGGTAGGTTAAATGAAATGATACACACACTTAGTCTTTTGAAATCACCAAAAGACAACCAACTGCCACTTAATGAAGTTAGTGCTGATACAAGACCATTTTGTATTTGATTTGATGACAAGTTTTGCTATAAATATTCACAAAATTTCTAAAGTTTAAGCAATACCATTTTTGTTGGTCAAAACCTTGGCTGAAGTGTATGAAGTTCAGTTCAATTTTGTCTTCTCTCTTTTGAAAGTGATATATTACCTTTGGTACCTGAGTCCAACTTTCTGCTTCAATTTAGGGCAGGCAAGGCCAAGCATAGTGCAATTAATTAAGAAAATTTTGTCAGAACAGCAGCATTAGTTTGCTCTTTTTTTCCATGTCTCAACTGACAGCTTTTACTTATGACTTATATTGCAGCATGCTAAAAAGAAGAAGTTATTAGAAGATTATGAAATTCCAAAATATTTTCAAGATGACTTATTTCGGTATGCTGGTGAAGAGAAACGACCTCCATACAGGTAGGCTTCATTTTATTACTTTGTCATTAATATACCTTATTGAAATATGAGGTTTATTATGCTTATATCTTGATCTTATAACTTATATAAAGATTGTTAAATTGTTACTTCTAACCATTAAGCTGTACTTTATATGTGTAATAGATACACTGACAGCTTCAATTTGTACCATTCATACTTTCCATCAGATGTTACATTATTATAGAAGTTCTTATTCTTATATAATATCCCTATCAGAAAAGCTACTTGTAATGTCTAAGGGACCTTGGAACAGCTATGCCATAAAATGCTAAGTTGGAGTGGAATTGCATGATAAAAGACAACAGACTGAAAATTGGGATGGTGTCCCTGATACATTTAATCGTTTGGATTATAAACGTAAAGGTCTTGACATTCATTGAAGTTATTAGAATTTTTGTTTTTTATTCCAGATGGTTTGTAATGGGTCCAGCTCGTTCTGGTACTGGAATTCATATAGATCCTTTAGGTACCAGTGCTTGGAATGCATTAGTTAGTGGTTATAAAAGGTGATTACTTATTACAATTGGTGGTGGTGAAAGAAATTCTACCCAATAATTTTTATATGCATGAAATGTAAAGCATATATTAGCGTCAAACTTTGACGTTTTGCCAACGATTAGCTGGATTCAAGAGTTCTCAAATTTGTTTGATTCTTATTTTGTTAAGCCTGTTTGAATGTTAATAAGTAACTTATTATATGTATTTGTATACAGATGGTGTTTATTGCCCACTGAAACTCCACGGGAGTTGGTGAAATTAAAGGGTGAGGAAGGTGGTAAACAACAAGATGAAGCTGTCACATGGTTTGATATAGTTTACCCTAAAACGCAAGAATCGTCTTGGCCACAACAATATAAACCAGTAAGATTCACAGGTTTTTGAAACTAAACAGACGTTTTAGTCTGAAATAAGCCAACCCTTACCTAGCCTAACAAATATTTTAATGGTAATGAATTAAGCACAAATTTTCACAATTGTGGCATGTGTTTTGAAATTATCTCCCCTTGGAAATCTCACAAATTTGCTGTGGAACATTTTTATTTTTGATGGTCTAAACATGTTGTTTAACTACTACAAATTATCTTTTGATCTAATACTCACTTATAACTAGCAATATATCTTATATAGGCTAGGTCAGGCTAAGGATAAATTTGTTTCAAGAAATCCAAAAATTTATATCACTAAAATTAGATATCGAATAGTTGAATAGTCAGTAGCTAGTTAGATTGTCATCTCCTAGGCAATTAGGTGCTGTGGTAATCATACTCAGGTAAGAACACTTCTGATGCCACAGTCTGTGCTGTCGAGAGTAAAATTCAATGTTATTTTCTGTTTAACCCAGTGGCAAAGTGGCTAAAAACTATGAGTGAAACAGGAATGCGATTGAGTGATCTGTAATTTCTAATATCTGTACGTAATGAATTTGTAGGTTTATAATTGGTAATATCTGCAGCACCAAACCACATAGGGGTGAGTGGGGAAGCACATTTATACCCAATAGACAAAACTATCTTAATGTCCTCTCATTCTCTTTTCTTTAGAGGAACTGGTTCAAAACATTGGCTTATTCAACATCTTTGATCAGGTACCCTGGTTGATTTTTAATATACAAAAAAAAAAAAAAATTTGTGTAAAAAAAATTTTGCTCCTTTTTTAGAATGAATCTTTTCTGATATTTTTTAGAAAATTAATATGTTTTTATGTGATTTCTGTTTTAGTAAATTTTTGGCTTATTAATCAGAACAACCAAAAAATGTTTAACATGCCATTTTACTTCAGAGATGCTGAAGCAGCCATTAGTTTTGAATCTGTTGTGGTTATATTTATATTTATGTAATTTTCAAAATATTATATAATTTGATCTGACTATATATTTCTAGCTGGAAATTTTACAAAAGCCTGGTGAAACAGTATTCGTTCCCAGTGGATGGTGGCATGTTGTAGTTAATTTAGAAGATACCATAGCAGTCACACAGAATTTTGCCAGTGTCACTAACTTTCCTATTGTATGGCATAAAACTGTCAGGGGTCGTCCCAAATTATCAAAGAAATGGTACAAAATTTTACAGGTGAGCTGACATTGAGAAAGTCTCAAATTGTTTGCGAGGGAAGTGAATTGTGGTCACGTGCTATGTGCTCTTGGTAAATTTCCTTTGTTGCACACTGCATGGCGTTGCTTGTCTTCATCAGCCTATTCTGGTGTAGAAAAGTCAAACATAAAAATCCATTTATTTATTTGACTTACTGAATATTTTAAAATCTAGAAAGATGTGAGTGAAGATTTGTTCGACGTTTTTAGATTAATAAAAACTATTATTTATATTTTGTCTATATATTATAGAAAGTGAGACCAGAGATAGCTGAAGTAGCAGATCAAGTTAAAGTATATGAACCAACTGGGTTTAATTCAGATAGTAGTAGTTCAGGCTCTTCTAGTTCCAGTAGTGATGATAGTTCTGATAGTGATGACTCAGAAGCTGCCAGTAAAAGGTATATAGAAAGTTTTTTGCAGAGTGACATTTGCTTTGATATCCTCATCAGATGTAGAAACAGTGGCATTCTTAGTGTGGTCTCCCTACCCCATCTCTAAAATTTTCAGAAGTCATAGTGATCTATTGAGTCAGATGCTTGCTTGCTAAGCTGTAGGTGCAGGATTTAATCCAGACATAGGTCGTTAATACCTTTGGATTTTTCAACCTGGTTTACGCCTTCAGTGACCCAGGTTGAATTGGCCGACATTGACATGGAAAAAGTGCCTAATCGTTCAGATGGGACAATAAACCGAAGTCCTTTGTGCCTCAACAGTTGGAAATCTAAAAAGAGTAGGCTAATGCCAATGTCCTGGGAAAATGTCCTCATTCACACTGCATGGCATGGCCCATTAGCCAAATTAGGTGCAGAGAAGGCATAACTTCATTTATTTCATTTCTCAAGTTTTTCATTTCACCAACTACATGCTAAAGAAGGGTTTCTACTAGCTTGTGGTATTATATTTAATTTAGATTGATACATGTGTTAACATTTTTCAGACAGCGACGCACGTCACCAAATGGAGGTCACAAGAGATCAGCATCAAAAAGTCCTTACGATGATAGACATGAACATTCAAGTCGCAGTGTTTCCAGTACTCCCAAAAACTACAGATGATGTCATTGTTACCACCTAGAAAATCATTGTTTATTCTAGAGTGCTTCATATATTCAAAACTGATGGAATTACCACAATAGTTAGACTGGATGAAATAGTCAATGGATTCATTCAGAGGAAATTTGATAGTGAAATTACTAGTTTGCTTACATCTACAATGTCAAACTATTAAGTATTGTGCCTAATACCTTGACTGCAATAGCCTTTTTCTTTGTATCACAGAGGTTTGTAAATACAGCGATTTGATTGACTTGCATGCTAGCAAAAACAGCCAATCATAACCCCCCGATACACAGTCATATTGTTGACAGTCTTTCTGTCGAGGGATTTGATTGGCTGTGAAATGTTTCAGAATGTAAACATTGGCATTAAAAGAGGAGTGGTTATCAATGAGTCTTCTTTTCAAAAATTACTCAAAATTAGCTGTAATTTCAATCCTTGTGACAATGGTATAAATATTCCAAAAATAAATCCTGAAAAAAATGGCGTACTCTATTTAATATAACGTGTTATTGCAATATTTTGATCCATAATGTACAAGGTGACTTCATTATTCAAGATTATTACTTATGTCTTTCTACATTCTCCTAGAAATTTAATAGTATTAAATAGTATCATTTTTATATATCCATTAAAAACCACAATGATAGTAGTGTGGATGTATTCTATGAAATGTGTTCCCATCGTTAAAGGTTTGTTCTTAATTTGAAATTTGTTTGTTGAAACACATTGATGTGTGAAAACTTTTAGGGTTTTGCTATATTTTCCCAATTTTTTCCAAAACAAATTCCTAAATTTTTCCTGTATAATTCCTTTAACTGATGCTTTATTTAATAACTCTTAACCAGAATCTAGGTCTCAGTCGATTTGGCATTTGAAATATATTGACAGTTGTGCTAAAAACCAACTTTAAAGCCATAAGTTCAAAATATAATGGTAAAATTTGTATCAATATTCAGTGTGTTTTATTGATGTGAATTTTTGTGATGTGACTCTTATTACAATTCCAAGTGTCTGTTTGAAAGCATAGAACGTGGACATGCTAACTAAGTATACATATTTATTATATATATTACAAATGACAATTTGTGATTTACAATAGTGTTCATATGATGAACTTCAATCAGTAGCATTAAGTATGAAATTTTAACTTATAAAGGATAGCAACGAAGAATTATACTTCTTATATTTCACCATTTTCAATAATATTACTTTTGAATTGAAACCTTCCAAGATATGGTTAAAGCCAATGTAAAATGAAATGCAAAATGTGCATTTGTATAAATGATTAGTTTTATCAGACAATTTTTGTTGAAGTGATACTACATCTTAGTGTGAACATAAAATTGTTCTCAAGAATGGTCAATATGAGTATATATTCATCAGTGAACTTACCCGGTGTCATAAAGTTACAACAGAATCCCTGTAAAATCTCGAAAATTCATAAAAACTAAACTAAGAAAAACGCTTAATTTTGATATTAAGCATTTTTCAATAGTTAATTGCATATTTATGGATAATTATTAAGTTTTTGGATTTATCGGATTATATAAGGTTCCTGTTATATTATTTATGACACCAGGTATATCTACTGATGACTTAAATGATTTTATTGGCCAAGTTTAAAATTCTGAAATTTTATGTTCATTCTAAGACGTAGTATCCCTTTAAATTGTGAACAGGCGATGTGCCTTAAATATTGAATAGTTATGACTTTGTATAATAAGTTGTAACAAAATTCTATTCCATTAATTATTACTGCAAATATTGTGTGTGTATTTATTGTTACTTTTAATATTATAAAAAATGTTTTTTTTTATGCTCACATTACAATGTGGAGGTATATTGCCGTTGCCTTTTGTCAATCCACATTATCTAAGAGGAGTTTTCAGAATATTGCATTGAATATGGTTGAGTTAATGTTCTTGGTTTGGCTACAATAGCTCATAATTGATTCATAAGTGGGATAGACTACATTGTTATCAGATTTTGATGAAACTGGGTATGATTATGCTTTTAGGGGTAGTTCATTATTAAAGTGGTGCCCTTTGACGGTCAAAACCCTTTGAAATTGATTGAGATGTGTATTTTTGCCCCAATATCTAAATTGGCTTGTAAATATAAGAGAATGTGTGCAAAAGTTTTTCTGCTGTGTTGGCGTATGTCTTTAAGGCGTCTGATCTGTAAGACTTGTTGAGAAGGAAATAAATTGTTTTTATTGTTTGTTTAAAGTATCTTGGTAATTCTGAAAGAACACCGCGGAAGTTCAATACCCCCGAAGACATTTATAATTCATCATCATATGCAGATGTAAAGGGGCCACTCTATTGGTGACCGGAACATTCAGGATTTGTGGATTCAGTTGGATATTTAATCAACTAGTTAATACACATGTGCAGACAAAAATCAAAATGGTGGACAAAGACTAGAAAAAGAATTTTAAATAATCTTATGTAGAATGCGATTCAGATCAAGACTTGAACAAATGGAACCTGTTGAGAACTCACCAATCAAGTGCCACCCAATGTTCCTTTAGCATTACTTTAGATAATTACTCACATTTATTACGTACTGTTGCTAAAGTAACATGGCGCCTCCCTAGACTATTATTTTCCTATAGCAAGAACCCAACCTGGAAATTATAAAAATGTTCTCAAACTGTGAACTTCTCAATTTCAAACTTGTTGATACAAATAAATCAATGATTCAACCTTGATCTATGTCTGAATCTATGTTATGTCAATGTATTCATTGGTGTGGTTTTGATTAACATGTAGATTCAGATTTTCAAACTGTGTACTTATGTGTTGGATCAAAAATTCAAGAACAGTATATTATCTAATCTTCAGTGTACTCAAATGGCTCAGGTGGTTCTGGTTCCTCTTCTTCTTCAGTCTTTGGACCCCCAGCAACAACAGCTTCAACTATCTCTTCCTCTTCTTCAGGTTTACGATTTTTCAACATGATTATTCCACCAATAACTAACTCTTTAACCGGCTTATACCTGGAACCTTCCACACTTGACAATACTTTTAATTGAGATTTCATAACTCTGACAGGGTTGTTCAACATCTGGAAAGATGGCTCAGGTTCCTTCTTCTTTTCTTCTTTTTCTGGTTCTTTTTCTCCTTCCTTCTTCTCTTCTCCATCTTTCTTTTTTTCATCCTTTTTCTTGGCATCATCCTTCTTTTTAGAGTCTTCTTTTTTCTTTGAGTCTTTAGCTTCTTCTTTTTTGTCATCATCCACTTCCATTTTTTCTTCCTTTTCCTCCTTTTTCTTCTCTGCATCTTTCTTCTTTTGCTTGGCTGTTATACTCAGAACAGCAGTTTCAACTTTTTCTTTTGCTTTGTCTTTCTTTTCCTCTAATGGTGGGATGTAGGCATAAGTTGATGGCTTGGCATTTGATCTGAATTCTAATTTAGGCATCTTCAGATCAGCATTTAATCCAATCAAAGTGGTTGGTGTGAAAGCCATAGACAGGAAGTGAGTCAAAGGGTACCAAAACCAAAATTGACAGAAGACCAACATTCCTACAACAGCCTCCATGAAAGTGTGTCCAGTTCTCGTCTGCAAATTTATGGTCATGTTTCTTCCTCCAGCATCAATGATACCTTGTGCTAAAACTGATCCAAATTTAGCCATGATGTCATCATGTTTGTCGCTGATGATCTTAGTGTACAGTTGACGGAAGTGGGCAACTTTAGGGCAAGTGTTTTCATTCTGTTGTACCAGTACCATAGCAGATGCAATGAGAGCTCCTTGTCGGACATAATTGACTGAGTCGTTGGTCATTGGTTCCAACAGATTCAATGCTTCTTTTAGACCAGTTCCAGCACATGCAATACCAAGTGCCATAGCTGCACCAAATCTAACATGTGGATTGTAGCTTTCAGATAATAAGGAAACTACACTGGGACACTGTTCTGGTGTTCTAAAGAGAAGGAATCCCAGAGATGTGACAGCAACTCTTCTGACATCATCATTGACATCACTGACAGCAATATGAAGCAGACGTCGAATAGCCTGATTGTTACCAGAACCACAATAAGCCATGGCAATAGTATACATTCCAGACCATCGAAGGATTGGATCTTTGTCTCTGGATAAGGTGTCAATTAATGCATCAGCCTCTTCCAACCGACCAAACATAGTAAGAGCAATACCAACAGCCAAACCTCTTAAAATCTTCTCATGCTGGGTATCTTGGGCATAAGCTACCATATCCTCAATAGCTGTTCCAGACTTTGTACCCAACATCACCAAACCCATAGCCAGCCCAGCAGCTTCTCCAGTGACAGCATCATCTTGATAAAGATTATATTTCAGTTGTTCATAGACATCCTGCCTTGCAGTGCCCATTGCTGCTAGTCCCAGTCCTAAACAGCCTCCATGTCTCACCATATCAGTTTGGGCATCTTTCAATTGGCCTAGTAAATAGTCTGTTATTTCTCCACCATGATTAGCATGAATAAGTCCTAAAGCATAGAGGCCACCACCTTCTGAATAAGCTGAGCCAGGAGAACTATCTTTTGGTAGGTATGATGCCATCAGATTCAATGCCTCTTTTTCATGACCTTTATGAATAACTCCTAAACTTGCTGTGGCAGTAAATTTTGCCCAATTGGTAGCTCTGGATAACCATTCTAAATTATCTCTTAAAAATTGATCTGATGTAGTACCGCAATTCATAAATGAATTAGCAATTACTGTGGCTGAATGGCAGATGGAATTGCGTACAGCATCTTTAGTATTTTTCAGAATTAGAGAGTCAGTTTTGTTATTTTTCACTAGAAACTGCAAATGTAAATAAATCGTTGTTTCTCCACCAAGAATTGTATGTAATTTCACCAATCTATCTTGTAACTTTTTGTCACTTTCACTTAGATTTTCCTCTTTGATTGGAGCAGGAGCACTATCTGATGTAGCTTGAATGGGTTTTGTCCCCTCTTCACTGGTATCCATGGCAGTATCTTTCTCCTTCTCTTCTTTCTTGACACTGGTGCCATCAGGTATAGGTGCCGGTGCAGCAGCTCTGAGAGCAGCCTGGATTCTTTGTCTAAATTGTTGCAAGGCGCTTTCATACAGATCAAAACCAATCTGGTAAGCCATCAAAGCAGAATCTTCATCACCTTTGATCAACTTTTCCAAAATGTCTGCTACTGATTGTGAATCATCCAAGAAAATATAACACTGACAAACATTTATATAATCAGGTGTTCCTAAACCCATATACAACTTAGTTAAAAGTTTGAGAATAGTGCTTCTAAAGTGGCGATTTTGTATCAAAGACATGCAAACTTTAAATCCATAAGTAAGCATTGCTTGGCTGTCATCAGCACTTTTAATGGCTTTCTCAAAAATGTCAATTCTTCTGGTTTCTAGCGCTATTCCAATGGCTTGTTTGTACATTCTGTCATCAAAGCATCGCTGGAACATTCTGTTAACCACTGCTTCTAATCTGGCATCAATTGGTTTTTGGTCTTCTTCAGAACTTTCAGCATTATGAACACGCAATTTGGTATAATGATCAATACATTTGGCAATGATGGTCTCCACAAATTCTGATTTACAGTTGACATTGAACAAATCACCAGCCCCAAGAGCAAAGGTAAGGGATTCCTCAAAGGCACCAAGATGATAGTAGACTTTCGAGGCCACTAACGCTGCCAGTTCTCTGTGTTTGAAGCCAGGATCTTCATATAGAACCTCAATTTTGTCGATCGTCTCCGAAATTTCTGCCCAAAACACGTCTACTATCTTATTCAATTTGTCCAGAGCGAACATTTTCAGTTGTTGCTCTGGTTCGTCAAGCAAGGAGATGACTCCTGCTGCGGAAGTTATGTTCATCCGCATCTTTATTATCACCTATATTTCAATACTTTCTATTATTTTGCCGGTGACAAAGCTGTTTTCAGAATGTAACCGGAAACAGGGGAAGTCCTGTTCTAACATGCGTGCGCATAGTCATATCGTCACGTTTCGAAAATCCCTTGGGTTCGCCGCATGAGTCGATACGTAACACAATTAAAGGTAACAGAAACTGTTAGTATTAATATGGCATCAATAAACTATTGAAATTATGACTAAAACATGTCAAATATAAACAGAAATCAGAACTTTGAATTGGGTTTTATGCAATTTAAGAGAGTTTTCTTTCAATACTTTCACGATGAAATAATGCGTGACAAGTAATAAAGCAAAGACAATGAATTGTACAATGCCAATGCCATGCCTTGTGCCTACCTTGCACAATAAGGGAAACTATGCTGAAACAACAGAGCAGAGGCTAAACAACAATTCCACACTTCTATTTCGATCCAGTCTGTCGCATATGTGGGTCTCATTTATTCTGCATGGGTACCGAAACGACAAAGAAAGCTGGGGAGTGTGTTCCTTCACAGGAATTCTCTCTCACAAAGACCCAAAATATATTATTAATTTTTTTTTAACTTGTAAAGCCCACTATGATTTTTAACATCAATGACATTTAAGGTCAAACTTTTTCAAAAACAGATTTTCAAGTATTGTTCACCATTGCATTTTGACATACGCCTATTTTAATGTAGGTTTATTCCTACTAAGTTAATAATGTTAATAATCCAAAAAAGGATTACTTATTATCCTGTGGATAAAAAAGAAAAAAAATGTTATACAAAAATGTATTTTATTGCAGTTCATGTTATGACTAATAAAGACTTGAAGTCATAATTTACAATAATAATAAATATACTAAAAAATAAATAACATCACTTTTGTCAATCACATTATTGCATATTGAGATAACCACTACAATCTTATAATCTAATATGAAATATATGTCCTTTGAGAATTCCAACTGTCTGGCAAAATTGGTTTCTGAATTACGACAATCATTTTAATGTGAACTGAGATATCAACTCAAAAATATTACTAAGGGTCTTGAAGAGTTGTTGAATTGATAAGTGGAAATGCGAATGAAATCATTTATGTTCTAAGTAGTCTGCTTAGTGACCAGTTTGTAGTGAAATTGGTAAAATAAATTCTGATATGTAACTAAATATCAAACCAAAAGCTTGAAACATTAAAAATCTGAAAAACTTCTACATTAAATAAACAAACATAACATTTGAAGTTTCTGATTGGTCAATGATGTCTCTCATTTGTGCCATCTATGTGTATATCTTCTCAGAAAGCACTGAAAAATAAATAACAAAAACCTGTATGTATTGCACAAAAAAACTGGAGGTTTACATCCTACTTTTCTGCATAGACTATAGTGTAGCCAGCATTTATAGTATATTTTGAGGTATGTTTGTCCAAAGTTTGAGAAAATTGAGTCTTGAATATATGTAAATAATCTTCAAAAGTACTAGAAATGTACAAAAATCGCATAATTCCTTCAAAAATATCTTGTTAACATTCAATTGTGAATAATTCTGGATGCACATGGATCTGAAGGCTCAAATTTTGACGGTGAGCTGTGAACTCTATTACTGATTGGCTTTATTCATGTTTCAAGGTGATTCGTCAAAATGGCGCACCTGTCCTTTAAGAAGTGGGCACTGTTTAACAGTTAAGAACAGTTAAGTCTTTGTGAAAATCTTAACCATTAAGTGAACCACTAATAAGGAAATTTAGTCAATTCTGATCGGATTTCAAATAGGGTTTTGCTCTCAAAATAAGTCAATCACTGTCTGGAAATTTGCCATAAAGCAGAAAAAGATGATTAGTGTCACAGCTCCATCAACTGTCAAATGCCAATGATGTTTTGATAATGAAAATGAAAATGACTTGCCACGTAACACTCAGTCACAGCCAATGATGATTTAAAGAAATAAAGGCTTCATCAAAAGATTTCAATTCATTTAAAGCTTGTTTTAACCTGGTATCTAAGTCTTCAGGAGACATTTCCTTCCCATCTTTATCGTGATGAAATATTGAAAACTTTTTATCCCATTGTATCTTATCCTTGTTGAATTGACAGACTTTTAAGTGATCACTAATTGAAGGATGATCCATTATTTCCCATGAATCAACTGGAGTAAATGCTGTTGTAAAGCACCATCTCTGAAAGAAAGAGTGCAAATAAATCAAAATACAGAAATTTACAAATGTAACATCTTGTTTCTGCTCCTTGAGCTTATGGTCTGGGTGCTAAATAAACGCCTTGTTTTCATGTTCAATTGTCACAACTTAATGTTTTTTCCATGTCAGCCCCTCTAACTAGCACTAATCAGGGAGAACACACCAACAAAAACAAATGAATCATTTCTGGCTATGACGGTATAGAACTTGACGATAGCATGACAACTAGTAAGTACCTAATGCACACCAAATTAGGTACGGTATATTATTTCAAGGCATAGATGTTAGTCTTTACCAGTATTATATTCTGTACATGCAACAACAACATTTATGTCATTCAAGGGCATCATCTCTAGATTTTTCAAGAAAGGGACAAAATTTAAGTTAGAACTTACATTGCATTTGATATGCCACTCTATTTTTTGTTTCCCATCCTCCAAGATTTTCTTCCTCTTTTCCCAAACATGTGTGACTATACCTCGATTGTCCAATAAGCTACAGCAGATATCACGTAACCACTGACAGGTCAGAGCTAAATTACAAATACTAAAACCATCTAAACATAGTAAAATGTATTCTATAATTTCAACTGGTAAATCCAGAAGTGGAAAATTCTGATCCTCATTTCCTCCAACAACTGATTCCTCATCAAACTTCACCCGAACTGGAGAATCCCAGTTCAAACCAGTATTTATGGTTGGAATCTTAGTTTCTGCCACATCACCTGAATAAGATCTGGAACGACTCCTAGATCTACTGTCATTAGGGGTAGTTTCAATGTTCGACAGATTTTGATCTTCTTCAGCATACTTCAGTCCAAAACTTTCTAACAAAGAACTATGAATGAGATGCATGTTTTTCAATTTGGGGCGTAGTTTTCTACAAGTAAATGTACATCCTAAATATGCTAATGGACATCTTTCTTCAAGCATTCCATTGAGACCTGGTTGAATCACATTATGAACATTTCTGGTATGAGAGGCAAATTCGTCTCTACGAAAATTTTGGGCACATAAAAAGGTGTACATGGATGACGGTTTAGATTTGAATTTGCTAATACATTCAACTATTAGATCTACACCTAGGACGTCCCGCAGTTGAATTTTTCGAGGGTCTTGTGAGTTGGAACCATTTTCTGGCTCTGATTCCTCTGGTATGACATTAACAGCTCCATCTGATTGAAACTCAACAGAAGCTGATCTGCTTCTGTCAGATTCACTCTCTGAAATGTGGATATCAACTCGTTTTCGTTTATCTGCTTCCAATTCACCTGCACTCTTTGGCACCATGTCCAGTCTAACAGTCAGTAACTCTGGATTAGAGGCATCTTTAGCTGCTCGATATAGTGCATTACAAATACTCTTCTGTAAGCCAGGTGGCATACGACCAAGTTTCCAGGGAGCATCATCATCATCAGAAATCCCATGGGAAGTATCTTCAGAAGTATAGTCATCAGATTCTACAGAGCAGCCACGATGATTGATAGGTGCTGCAGGATATTTCTTTGTGAAACTATTTCTTAAGCTATGTCTTGTCTTAGATGGGACTTTGAAAGAGTCAATAAGCATTCTCTGATCTCGTAAAGCCAAGGCAACATCTAATTGACCACAATTGACAGGGAAAGTTTCGGTAGGAAGCGCCATTTTGAAATTCTGTTCTTGAGAATGAAGTGGCCAGCGATTCCATTCTAAGGGACAACACATGACGCTAGCAGGGCAGTATTCAAGGTGAGCACCAATTTTTGATCTGGGCATAACATGGCGGCATCCATATAAGGAATTGGTACATGGAACTTTGGCTTTCTGGCAAACATCTGCATGTTCTCGAAGCTTGCATTCATGAAACCGAAATCCACAACCATGATCACAGTCTATAAGTCTACAACTATTAAATCCATCAGGGGTTATTGTACAGGTTTTCTTGAAACAATTGAAACAATGTTCATGAACACTACAATCCATTACCAGTGGCTGAAATGAGAAAATAAAATTTCATAAATCAACAAGAAGAATAATATCAACTACGGTATTTGACTATTTGTTCAATTTCAAGACATGACACAGATTTCTCAATGAATTTTGAAAAAAAAATTAACAAATTTATTATCAAATAGTCAAATTTCCAATACAATTTTAAACTTGAGTCCCACACACAAAGTCAT
Organism: Lottia gigantea; assembly: GCF_000327385.1. Classification (NCBI taxonomy): domain Eukaryota; kingdom Metazoa; phylum Mollusca; class Gastropoda; family Lottiidae; genus Lottia; species Lottia gigantea. The sequence continues at coordinate 1,015,548 of NW_008708752.1, read as the reverse complement.
TCTAAGCTTATCGGTAGGCTACTGTTAAATTAAATTAACTCGCAAAAGTGGGCAAAATCTAAAGAACTTGCTCAGACAGATAGAAGTTAGAACAGAAATCATTTGCGGATCCTATTCCTGAAAAGTGATGCTGACACAGGGAAGTTTACTGATTAAGTCAATTTATAACATTTTTGACAAATCATCCCATTCTGATAATGACCTACCTAGATTAATCAAGAAACTATAAGTCTTTAGATCTGTGCCGAATGCAGTAGAACAATGATAAGGAAATATTCACCTTATCAGATATAGATCATGTGAAATTGTAAGAAAATATCAATCAACACCATTTATTTGCCACTAAGCATACGTCATCTTCTAAATAAGGATAAGTTTTGCAACTGAATGATAGCTTGAAAACTTTCGTCCATAAAGTCTATTTTAAGTATTTAAAAATTACCTTACGGTAGAGGATATTTTCCATCCATTTTTCATAATCTGTTTGTACCACACCGACCTGAACAATAATCCAATTACCGCTTCCGGAAAGGCGAGTTCTCAATGATGCTCAACATTTGCGTACTAAAATATTTCTTAAATGTATTTATTTGAAGTAGTTCTTGATTTAATTAATAATTCTATTGGTTTTGAAGAAGAAAAGAGTAATTACACGATTGCATGTTCATTAAATACTTCATGAATTTATCATGTGGCTGTGTTTTTTTTATATACCAGAAATATTTTGTACGAAAGTTAAAAAAAAATTGTGGCGCATCATTATTGAATATAAACAGTGAAGTTCTGTGAAACCTTAAAATATTAGTCATTTTCACGAAAAGGTAAAGTTTGGGAATAAATTGGGTACTTTAAACACTGATTAAATGATTTCTAATATTAGCTTAGATAGTTGCCTAGTAAAGACCTCTCAACCTTTTGTTTTTGTTTGGTTCTATCTTCCGTTTTGTACCCTCTTCTCAACTGGTCTCTCTTCTTAGACTCTGTGACACACTGACAATGATCAATTTCCTGGTCCATATTAATACTCTTCTATTGGTAATATTGGTTGAGTATTGTTAATTAAGACTTGGTCCGATTAAAATAAAAAATAGTGGGCCGAATCGGTATAGGTCCGACACAGTAACGATCCCAGTTGGTAGTGTAATGAGTGGGCCGAAACGGTAACGGTCTGACCGGTCCTGATTCCACACAGGGTACTTCTGATTTGAATTGTTTACTTATCTATTGCAGGCTTAAAGATGACATTAATGGAGTTTTTTGGATGTGCTTTCATAGCATTTGGACCTCCTTTTGCAATGTTTATATTTACTATTGCTAGAGATCCTTTGAGAATTATTGTTCTCATAGCTAGGTATAACTTTATTTTAAAATTTTGATAGTAAGTTAAAGAATTAACGCATCACTATTTATGAGGATATCCTACAAGTCTTATGGATGGTGCTACAGAGTATGTAACAGATCCTTTATAAATCTCAAAAGACTTGGCAATGACATATTTCATTTCATATTCCTTATTTATGTACAGTTTTTGTACAGTTTAAAATGAGTCACTCAATATAAGAACTGATTGCCAACAATTCATATTAAATTATTAAATTTATTTGATTATTTCAGTGGATTTTTCTGGTTATTATCTTTGTTATTATCATCTATATTATGGTATGCAGTAGTACCACTAAGGACATCATTGGCATTTGGTTTGGTATTTTCTGTCATATTTCAAGAATTATTCCGCTTTCTCTTCTATAAACTCCTCAGGTAAAGTAACTACCCATTATTAATAATTGCATTAACAAAGGTAATCTTATGTCATATACCTTGAGAGATAGCATAGCATTATCAGATTATTATATTAGAGAATTAAAGGGATTGTAAAGAGGTTTTCTAAAATTGTATGTGATACAAGATTGCAAGCATATTTTGCGATCAGGATGAAATTTGTTTTTTCATGCAATATTTTTCATAAGAAAAACACAGAAATATATTAATCTTTGCTTATACCCTTGTATATATGTGGACTCTCTTAATTTGTTTGAATTGTTAGTATTGTGTAGTGTAAAAATAACTTTGTGAAAATCTTTTGTAGGAAAGCAGATGAAGGTTTAAAGAAAGTGAGTCAGAATGTACCTGATGAGCATATTACACCTAAAGATATCAACAATAAACATATAATGGCTTATGGTAAGATGATATGCATCGAGCCTTCTTTTTTCAGAAATATTATTGTAAACTTCCAATTACATTACATGAAAGCCTGCCTGGTCAATACTTATTTGTTCAAAAACTTATGTGTGAGTGAGAAAAACTGAAAGTAGACTACAACTGGAAAGGATATAACTATTTGCACACTTTTTCTACCTTATTTAGACCTTTTCAAAAAATGTCAATTTTGGACAATTTTTAGACAGAAAAAAGGCATGCAAAAAGTAAAAGGAGGGGAGGATATACCACGGACTACATCTACTTTGGTATATAATCATTAATCCAGAATTTCCTTATGATCTAAGGCCTTCAGTTAATACATGTGGAATTTCTAATATTTCAGTATCTGGATTAGGATATGGTATTTTAAGTGGTGCTTTCTCAATAGTCAATGTATTGGCTGATATGGCAGGACCTGGTACTATTGGTATTAAAGGAGATTCCCACTTTTTCTTCTTAACCTCAGGTCAGTGTAGTGGAATGTTTTCGAACAATAATTGGACAACCGAAAGTAATTGCAAAGGGGTTTTCTAACCATTTTATGGTTAATTTGCAAACCCTTTGAATACATGTAAGCTTCTCTTATCAATGTCAACAAACTAAAAACTTACCATCCTTGATTAAAATGTCCTTTAATTGTAGAGAGCAAATGTTGAAATGCCTACAACTTTTGTGGTCTTTTATTCTAGAGAGTTGCAGACGGCAGACACTGTTTATATGAGTTACTATTCTCAGATATTTTGTTTCTTTTTCAGCATTTCTAACTCTATGTTTTATCTTACTACATACTTTCTGGGGAGTGATATTTTTCAATGCTCTAGATAGAAAGAGATATATATTTGTAGCTGGAGTAGTGGCTAGTCATATGTTAGTTTCTTGTTTGGTGAGTTTATTTACTGATATTATTCAAATAAAATATCATGGCTATTTTCTAAGAATATTTAATCATTTGGTACTTTTATCAAGTAATTTGTAATGTTTAGTTAAGAAAAATATTTGTGTATGTCAGGGCTCTATGATACGATTCAAACAAATATACCGTCTGCTTTTATGAAGGTAGAATAGGTAGTAATTTGTTTGTGCATGAATTTGAATTAAACACAAAATTCACTCATCCTTTTCAGACTTTGTTCAATCAACAAGTGAAGAGTGCAGAAGGTGAAGAATTCCACACCAATGAATCCTACTATTTGATATCTCTAATAACAGCTTATGTAGTCATGATTGTCATGGCTTTCTTTGCTTTCATAACTGCTGGTGGCTCGTTCAAAAACATTCATACTGCTTTTACTTGTCGTAAAGGACGTTATGAAATGGACTAAACAATTCTGCAGAACAAAAGTTGGAATGCTCTCTTTGTGTCATTTCTAAATCGATTTTTCATTCATGTTTTATTGTTGTGCATCTTCACAATGTCAATCTGTTTTTGCTTGCTTACAATCCAATCAAATCTTTGCATTTAAAAATCATTGCAGTCAAGGTAATAGACAGTTTGTAAAAGCTTGACATTGTAAAGATGATTGTTATGTTATGTTATGTTAATCAAATCACAAATTTGTTCAGTACCGAGATAACAATTTTTTATATAGCATCATGAGATATTGAGGAATTTTTATAATGATCCTGCATTCCATTTTCAAAAACAATTGTTGGGTAGAAGAAGAAGAATTGCTATTATAGACATTAGCTTGTTTATATTTTCATTCATTAATTTCAAAAGATATTTTTGACTCCCACTGGTCATTTCAGGCAAAAAGCATATTTTTTGTACCTTACCAATTAAGCTTAAGCATGTTTTGAATCAGCCAGAATGTGCTCAAAAGATGGACATAGTCAGCTTTTGCCACTAGTTTTAATGTTTGATTTAATGAAGGCTCTCATTAGTTAACTGACACAAAACACAGTCCACTTCCAGATATTTATTATTTTGTATATACATTTATTGTATTTTTTTGTATATAATATTTGATGTAAAAAGTGATTCTGGTTCATAGAAATAAAGATTATTTAAAAATAATTATTAACATGCTCACTTATAGTTAAAGTTCTTGAGATAAAATTAGCCTGGCTGACATTCATATGACAGTTTCGTCACTGTTTCTTAAAAAAAAAACACTTGAGATCAGATACGTATTCTGCATCAATCTACTAAACAAAGCAGGACCTCTTACGCTATCAGGGGCTTATCTATAAAATGGCCGAAGGAGTAGGGGGCATATTGTGGTCTGCGTCCAGTTTCAGTAAGTCACGTGATGTAAACAAACGGGAGACAACTTCAGAAAATATTTTAGTAAGTTCATGTCGCAAAATCACTAAAATGCAATAAGATGGGTTTGGTATAAAGATCCATTTACAGAGGAAAGAAAAAATAACCCTGTCTTTGTTATTGTGCTATGTGTTAGATGGTAAAAAAAAGTGAGAGAAACGATGCAAAACTTAAATTAAAAAGTAGAAATATGAAAAAGATGATTGGCTACAGACAACAAATAATTCTTTGACAAAGTCTTTACAATCTCTATTAAAATCAATTCATTCAAATCGGATTTTCTATTTCACAGAAACTTAAAATGGATACAATAACAGCAGCTGAAGAAGAAAATGTATCCAATAGTTTAGAAGAAAATACCACAGCTCTGATGAATAATGTAGTTTATAAACGACAACAGTCTTATGAAAATTTTGTATCAAATTTCACTTATTTAACCCATGGTACAATGATTTACACTTTTACACTTTTATAGGCGTTTTTGAAGGAATATTATGTTTGTCATATTGTCTTAACTAGCTAGCTTGTGAATTTGCTTTACACATCTTAGTCCAATTATGTCACTCCAATTTCCAAAGTGGTCGTCTTAATGAGAATCATATCAGTAACTAGCTCTTGACAGTTTGGATTCTAACATTTTAGATGATATAAACTTTTCTTTTATCAATTAGGGTCTATTCTTTTTTATCTTATTTTTGTATCTGTAAAACAGATTTACATCATTTGCATGCTTGATGTCGTTATGGCCCCGCAAGTCTTACATTTGTTTCAGATGATATTGTGAAAAGTGAGGAAAAGAAATTATCAAAAAAAGATAAAATAGTAGAAGATAGAAACCCGATTAAATCTGATGATGTCAACAAAACATCTAGCTCTACTCAGTTAGAGATGAATGAAACAGTACCTAATGTAATAAATGAGGATGAACTGGAAGAAGAGGTATGAAATTCGTGAATATAGTTATAGTTATTTCCAAAATGTGGTCTAACAGAGATTTGTTTCAATGAGGCAGATTTTCAAATTGAGAGGCCAATTTTCCCTCAATAGCATTCTTGACAATAAAAATGGTTTCACCCTCAAGAAAAAAGTTAGTGCTGAGACATGCACAACACAAATGAAGCTTTGCCATTGGCTGCTAACTGAGACGGCCCTAATAGCCTTTGTTTTTACTTAAAGCTAGATTGTATCAACTGGCCATGTTTTCACTTAAAGCTAGATTGTATCAACTTGTTTAAAAGTAAATTGTTAGTGGTAATTTGAAACCTAAGGATTATAGCAATTTAATTCAATAAGTAAACTTACTCTCCTATATTTACTTCTGGACACCATATTGTAAGTTAATGAAATCTTGCAGGCATTAGGTGAAGATATAAAAATTCATACTGATGAGGCAGAAGAATCAAATAAATCCAAGAGAAACTTTACAAAGGTGAGAATTGAAAGTTGGAGTGAATTTAGCAGACACTTTGTATTGAATATCAAGGAGTGATATGCAGCATTGTGACTTAATCTTGATATGAAATGAACAATAGTTAGAAAAATGAAATTGGCAGATATTTTACATATCCTTGCTATAGATCCTTAAACAGCTGATAATGAGGTGGACAATTGTATGTATATTGTTAATAATAATGCCATAATAATAATCAAATAAATAATTATTTGTACTGTATAATGTTTTATGATCTTTATTTTTACAAATATTCTCCATGAATAAGTTAATTAAATCTATTTTCAGTTTGATAATTTTGTTGATAATGAAGATAATGATAATGATGATAATGATGATGATGCAAGTGATATTGGATCTGGTTATTTAGCAAGTTTTCATGAATCAGGTGAACTTTTTTCATATATATATTTTAGATAAACTACAGAATATCTAGAGCTTTATGTTAATCATCTTTATTGTACCCCACAACTATTTTAATATTAATCATTTTTATTGTACCCCACAACTATTTTAATATTAATCATCTTTATTGTACCCCACAACTATTTTAATATTAATCATTTTTATTTTACCCCCACAAAATGTATATTTCAGATTTAAAGGCTGATAGTGAGATATTCAAATCCACAGATCAATCAAAACAGACGCAGAAAGAACCAGCTTACAAAATTGTCAATCAAAATTCAGTTCCATCAGATCTAGATTGTGACATCAAATTAGCAGATTGTCCATTTCAACCTGATGAAAATGGATTCCTCCTCAATCCTGGGGAAGCTGAAAGGGAGGTAACCTCTAGAGATTTAAGCAGCCTACAACACACTACATATTTAGAATACTCCTGTAAATATGCAGAGTCAGTTGACCAAACAACAGAGACAGTTGATCAAACAGCAGAAGAAAGTGACAAAATAGTAGAAGTGAATACATTAGTAAGTGTAGAATTAATTTTTCAAATTTAACATACTATTTTTACCAATATTTTCTCAGTGACTCAATTTCTCATTTATTTTACTTTTCAGCCATGTACCAATGAAGTTGAGGAATTTAAACTAGATGTCAACTTTGACTATGATAATATAGTATTAACACCGAAATATACCCACCAAGAAATGAACTATTTAAACAGTTTTCGAGAAAACGCTGAGAAAAGTTCTTAGTGTAGTGTTAAAAAGTTCTCATAAATGTTTTCAAATTTACATTCCATAGGTCCTGTGCAAAGGCATTTTTTTTTCATTTGGCCTCCTATCTCTATGTCACAAAATCTCAAAAATACAACGTGTTGTTGCTCCCTCTGCATTCTAATAGTGAAATAAGAAGAGTAGAAAAGTAGACCTTAGTAACATTTCTGGATAGTTGTCATCCAAAGTACTGATAAACTGAGAAAATGTATGGAATATTTTGAGCACCATAGGATATTTACTGGAACAATACACTGAATAGACTGGAAAAACTTTCTTAGCTGTAACTCACATGTCTCCGTCCATTGTCACTATAAATTGTTAAATTGTAATTTATTCATTTTATAGCTTTTGTTAAATGTGTTATAGTAATAAAATTTGGTTGTGCCAATTAAAATCATATTTTTGAACATTGCCTTTTTTTAAAGTGGGAAAGAGGGCTGCATTTCCTATCAAACTGTCTTCAAAATAGATATTTAGGCCTATAATATCGTAAACGCATTAACATTTAACAGAATAAATGTGCTTTTCAAAAGTTATGAGAACATTGAATCCTAACTTTTGTAAATGTCTGATTTCGATCCCAAGATTGGACTAATTTCATTGTTGAACTAAGCAAGAAATTTATAAGCTAAAATATGTAGGTCAAATATGCATCTTTTATCTTAGTACGTAAAGCTCCATAATTCTCCCAACATGGTCTAACTATTTCGGATTATTCCTTAAATAGAGTTACTTCCCTTTAAAAATGGCGGAATCACAACGTTACGAATTTTGACTCTGGGACTATTGCATTTTAATTACGATCCTTTTCGAATGTAAAATGAACGGTAGGAGAATTTTAGAGTAACTTTCAATTTACAGAACATAATAAAATGAATCGTAACAAATTAACTTGTCGGTGACAGAATCTGCAAGAGAAATGTCACCTCCGGAAGTGAGATGTCATCGTGACCTCGTCTCAAGCCTATAGAAAAATAGTCCGAAAGTTTTGATTTAATTGTATGAAAGCTTAAATTCTTTTCATTTTTGTCGATTTTCTAATATTTGAAAAATAATATTGTTTCACCTGTTATTAGATGTTTATTGGATTGTTGTGAGATTTTCAGTTCTACTTATTTTAGACATAGAAACAGACATTATAACTCTTTTAGAGTGTTTAAAATGTCAACAGAATAATCCTAAATCTTTGTGTAGAACATTGATGACATTATCATCTCTTTTAACAGACAATGGTGAGTATCATTTCTCATTTTTCTTCTTATATGGTCACTTGAAATTACTTGGTGCAATATAAGAGGTTTCATTCAATTTTGATGGAAGATGGTAGGCCTACTCTTGGGAAAGCAAGTGTAGAATGTAGAAATTTTGACAGGACAGATAACAACATTGGCCTACTCTTTGGATCTTCAACATGCACAGATCTTAGAACACCCACTGATGCTGCTTCTAATATTTTCTTTACTTCTGGTACTCTATAAAATTTCCATTTGGCTGTTGTTTCTACTTTTATTTGACAAGGTTAACCTAAGTTTTTAGTAGTTACCATGTTTCTTTTTTGGTTGGTTTTTTTAGAGGAGGCTAAAGATGTATTTAGAGAAGAGAATGGAATTCAGTTTGTGTTTAAATTAATGACCAAAGCTTGTACACTAGAATTAAAACATTCAATTATGTTCTGTCTGGCTTGTGCAGTTGATAAAAACGGTGAGTTAAACGTTTACTCCTTTGAATGATACAGAATCTCATTTTAGGTCACCCAATTTTGTAATTTTTTTTTCGTGTGAACTTATGATTTGAGACATTTATCTGTTTTGTCTTTGGGATTTTCTCAAACTTAGGATGATCTTTTTTTTTCAGTTCTATCTCAAAGTGTAGTGAATAAAAGAGAAATATTTGATTATTTACATCATATATTGAAAGATAGTGGTAATGATAATGAGAAAATACAACAAACAGCTATATTTCTATTATTATGTATTGTAGCAAGTAATAGTAAGTATTGAATAGAATATAGTTTTATTTTTTTGGTCTCTCAGCTGATTTTACAATTTACTAAAAATAGTACTGTCAACAGTTGATCAAAGATATCAACCAAACCAACCAAGCAAAAGATATTTGGGCAAGTTTTGGAAGGCTCTAAGCATAAACACTATAATGTAAATCTCTAAAAAGAAAATATACACTGCATGGTATGTACTTGTCTGATGATGATTTCAAACTTAAGGATACTTTTGATAAACAGTTATAGAGTTATTGCCCTTGATATATATATAAAAAAAAATTCAACATTTGTTGAATAGCAGATGTATAATTCTTACAAGATGTTGTTGTTTTTAGGTGTAGGTCAGAGTCTAGCAAATGAAAGTCAGTGTATAGATGATCTTATAATGATATTTAGGTGAGAAACAATCAATATCCATCTGCTTTAGTTTACAAAGAAAATGACAGGCAACAAAAATCCTCCCCAATTTTACAAATGAACTCTTCCGATCATGCCCGTTTCTAGAACGCATGTAGGGAATAGTTCAATAAAAAGTATCCAGCCTTTAAATGTATCATTTAACCAATGTTTCTGATAATAAAAGGTTGAGTTCAAATATCGGAGGAGCTTACATGGAAAAGGCATCTTCTTGATCAGATAAGATAATAAACCAAGGCTCTGTGTACTACTGGTTGTACGCATTAAAGATCTCTGCAGAAGTTGGCAATAAAAAAAGAGTAGAATTATCTCTACATTATTGCAAAATTTTGAAATCCCACAAGACAAACCTTGATTATGAGCAGGAAGAGTTTCTTTTTATTCTTTTCTATTGATATTTCATTTGGTGTGAATTTGATATTATAACTGTTCATTTGATTTCAGAAAACTATTAGAAAATACAGCTAAATGGAAGACAAGTTATAAAGGTTTATGGTGTAGTTTAAATAGTGCTTTAAGTATATGTGTTAACAACCCTCAAAATGGTAGGTTTTATTATTCAGATTGGTGAGGGCACAAACTTTGTTTGTTTTTTCCTATTTTAAGCTTAGAAAAAAGACTGACTTGGCAAAAGAGAAATCTCATTATAATGCAGATTTTGATGTCCATCTGTAATCTGACGTCCATTGTAATGCAACAAATGTCCTAAGGCATTGAACTATTCAACCAATGAAATATAAATGACTATTATCAATCCTTTCAACAGTGTTTTTGATTGGTTACAAATTACATAATTTTTTTATATTATATATTTAGAAGAATATTGTCAGATCATGGATAACAAATGTAGTAACCAACAGATCTACATTTTTATAAGGTTGGCAAGAGAGCTTGTTGATATTTTATGAAAAATTATAGCTTAATTGAGTAATACAGCAATTGTGTACTCTATGCATAAATTATGTTAATTTGTATTTTGCAGATTCTAATCAAAGAAAATGTTGTATATTATTTCCACAAGCATTTAAATGCTTATCTGAAAATAATGATCCTGATATCCTGCGTCCTGTCTTGGCTTTGTTAGGATTGTCAGTGGCTAATAACGGTAATAGGATTCTTTTATTTTTGGTGCTCTTATTGTAGATATATAGCAGGCAGAGTCAAATATATTTCTACATTGTATGATGATGACATCATGCTTATCATTTAGCAATGTTCATGAACATCTATTTTCAAAAACATTTTGTGGTAACTCTGTGCGTAATAGGAAAAATCTTGTATTCGTATACATTGCATTACCATATGAATGATTTTCCTTCAGAAAATATTACACTTTCTTGAAAATGATTAGAAATTTGATCTTTTTTCTTCAGGCTGTAATCAAGATATAGTAAGAAGATGTGGTGGTATAGAAGTTTTGATATCACAAATCAAGATATGGATACAATTAGTTCATACTGATTGTGATTATCTTTCATTAGCTGTTAATGGTGTGGGTACATTAGATTCTTGTATCTCAGATAATGGTGAGTTAATTGAGATTTACTTGTACTAAAGTACGTATGACTCTTACATGGAAATTAAACATGCAGACGTAGTTTATAACCATTTTGAATTTCTACTTCAATTGTGCGACCTAATAAGTCAAATTTTTGTCACATTTAAAGCCATTTCTAAACCTTCGAAGGTTTTGCTGAATTGTTATGGCCTTTTTCCAAAATCGACTTATTAAGTCAAGGAATAGATTAAAATGGTTGTAAACTACATTCATGTGTGATTTTTCCATGTTAGAACCTTACATAGTTTCGTATCCTGTGTCCCTTGATGAGTAAATTGTGATAATCATGATCATGATGTTTTCTTAACTGTGATGACAGTGTGGTATCTTGTGTCTTGTATTCTTGTAAATTCTTGTAAATTCTCAGATGCCTGTTTATAGATGAAATTATGAGGTATTGCGATGTTGTATTTTTCAGATGAAAATTGTAAAGAGATGGTAGAATTGAATGGTATTGATGTATTATTTTTGATATTAAGTTATGATGAATTAGATAGTATTGAGAAATTACAGATTATATTGACTCTAGGTCATTGTTTAGATGATAATACAGGTATTGTTTACATATTGTTGTCATTAACTACAGCAAGTTATTTCAATGAAATTTCTTGTCGAAAAAAAACAAAGAACTATTGTGTTAAATGGACAAAACTCAAGAATTCAAACCTGTGCAGTCACTGTTCCTTATTACGATGGAAATTTCCATAACATAATATGTGTTCTACATTTTACAATACCCAAATTTACCATTTATTATATGTTATTATAGGAAACAGATATATAATGAAGACAAGAGAGAAAAATATACTTATACAGATTTTAACACAAACACAAGATGAAGAATTAATGAAAGCTGTAAAATATGTCTTACAGATTGGAGATAAAGGTAAATAAACCTCATCCACATATAAACCGTTTATTTGAGGACAATTTCTGTTGGAATTTTAAACCTCTTGTTGGTATTTGACATCACCTAGATCCCCGGTTCTCAACCTGGTGTGTGGCACTAGGGTGTCAGGGGTGTGGCCAACTGGTGTAGGAGTAGAATTTTATTTTGAATTGAGAGAGCACCTCACATCAACACATGCTGGAAAATGTGGATGTGGGTGTGAAAGGCCCAGGTGATTGCTCCAGGGGTGTGAAGGCTGAAAAGGGTTGGGAACCACTGACTTAGACTATAACAACCATTTAATTTGCTTGATAACTGATTGTGATTTTGGTACATCTTCAGTAACCTGTGAAGGAGAGGCTTTCTTAGTTCCTTGTTTTGATTGTTGCAAAACTAGAAACATGTTTGAAATAGTTAATAAAATATATTCAACTCATTTATTTGTCTCTTAAGCTTCTTACTCAATACTATTTGATTTTATACAGGAATTTCATCTACTAAAGAAAAGAATACACAAGACACAACAGATAAGTAAGTACTAGTACATGTACTTTAATGTGCCTTTTAAGAGCTTATAACAAGATATGATTCACAAAAACACTTCAAGCAATTTCTAGTCTTGAGAATGATTCAATACAAACTTAACTGATGTAGTCAGTATGCTATTTAGTTTTAAATCTATTCAAAAACGATAATCATTTTGAAAATGTGAAAACGGCAATAAGGTGCTCATAGCTACAACAAAATATGCTGGAACCAATGACAGTTTTCTGATTTCCATAAGAATGGTAACTTTTTAGAGAGCCAAAATTGTTATTAATCTATAAAATGTAATTTTTTTTCAGTGATCCAAACACAATAATTCTGCAGAAGATAGCTGAATTATCTAATAAACTAGACTGTATGGATACAGAGATTAAGAGTAAACAAAGTGAAGGTATTGATATAGAGTATTGGATGAATAGAAATAATAATAGATGTAATGATACAACTGTTAATAAAAGTGTAAGTTCCTTAAAAATATTATTTGTCTTCTGCTTATTTGAAGATTGTTGATCAAACATATTTTCTAAATAATGGTTGGTAGATGACAAGTTAACGTTCCCTTCCAGCGGATGTTGATATCGCAAACTAAGTAGTTGTTGGTAGTCGTAGTAGTCGATAGTTGGATTAGTTTTTTTTTTTCTAAATGATATTTGTAAAAGTTTTTATGCCTGTTGAAGTCAAAATAGTTGTTAGAGATTAGTAATAGTTACAGATAAGTATGTGATTACAGATAATACTAAGAGATTCAGACAGTACTGTACTCATACAACCATGTAAATACAGAAAGCTTTAATACTGTATTGTTCACAATTCAGAGTGAAACCCCTCCAGAATACAGCTTCTTCTCCCTCAACCTGCAGAAGTCCCTGCCAAATCACTGTGTATTCTATTGAAAGATATTAATTAACCATCTTAACTGCAATCCTCAAAGTCTGATCAAATTTGTTAATCTTTGAAACCTCTCAAAACAGGCAGACTATGCTCAATAAAGTTTTCTTTTTCAGTTTGAGAGCCCAAGACAATTTGTAACCGAGAAAACTCAACTCAAAATAGATTCTTTTAAACCTGATCATGACACATCATTGTTAACCAACCATTCTATACAACCATCAAAAGATGATGTTGACATTTTTACCAAGTTCACCAACTTCTTACGATCCAGTTTCAACCAGTCAAAAGCAGATGATTCTGGAAATGTGGAGCAATCAAAACAAGACAGTTACCATACGTCTATTTTGGTTACACATCCACAAATAAACCAATACCAAAAGCATTTTAGACCACCAGCAGATCCTAGACAGTCTACTCTGGATACTTTATGTTCCTCAGATTTTATTGAAAAAACACAAGCACATTACAGTTTAAATGAAAAAAAAAATAGAGTAAACTCAAAATCCAAGAATGAATTCAATATTACAGCAGATAATCTGTGGAACCCAGCCAAAGTTTGCTCCCCAGACCTAATTTTGACAGCTCATGAGAGATGTAACACCACTGCTCAAGCAGGACATTCAAGGAGAATTTCTACAGAAATGGGTTTGCATGGTAACAAAGATCAACACAGAAACTTGTCCGTGTCTTACCTCAAGTCACCTGTGGAGAACTGGCCAAGTCATATTAATGACACAACTCATCAAGGTATTCCCAAAGAAAGCTCATACAACTACAGGAACAACTCCACTGCCTTAGCAAGCTGTTGCCAAGACCACCATGACCAGAGGCAACTCACCCATGACAGATCAAAACCTGAAAACCATAGATTGTCTTTATATAACCAGTCCATTCAACATTGCTGCCATTCCACTCCAAAAGAAAACAGGTTTGAGGAACAGAAACAACAGTGTGTTCATCCAGAATTGTTGAAGATATCTACTGAGTCACCTATTTATCATGTAACAAGTGCAGTAGAGGCCAGTCATATTTCCATGATCAATATGTCAACCCAAACTCAGAGTAATATTACTGCTGATGCTGTGGTAGAAGATCCAGAAAAATGCTTCGCTGTACCAAATAAGAAAAATTTGTCAAAGTCAAATATGACAACCCAAACTGAGACTGCTGAAGATTCTGGGAGACCTGTTAATGTTGAACTGATGACTGTTGAGTCTAACCATCAACAAACTGAAAATAAGAATAGTGCCCTGATAAAAGATAGTAGCTCACAGACATCTAATGATATTGATGTTCAATGTATGATCAAGGATAGTTTGGGTGATGGAGAAATCTTTAAAAGTATTAAAGATAAGGAGACTTTGTCTAAAAATATCAATTCTGACCTTGGAGATGATAATGCTCTTGATGGCTTCTCATTAATGGATTTGTTTGATGGTCCAAAGGATTCATCCAAGACTTACAAACGGCAGCCCTCAAGAAGATTGACTATAAGTGCCAAAGAGAATGCAAAAACTGATAAAACTCAACCACAAAATCCTAAGAATAAATTTTCGAATGTGGATCTGATTCAAGCAATTTCAGAAGCCTCAACTGAAAAAGGTTCTGAAACATTTGTCAAACCAAATGTACCAGCCATTAGAAGGCGAATCCGCCACACACCTAGTTTAGGCTCCTCAGTAAGCAGTCGTCCATCTTTGAAACAAACTGTCCAGGATATAAAACAGATGGAAAATGAAGCTGAAAGATCCCCAGAGGAAAATTTTAGAGCCCTTTCTTGTCCTTCCCCTGCACTCTCTGAATTTGACTTCACTTTGGTGCAGAAGGCCAAGACTGGTAATTATTGTCAACAAAAGAAAACCGAAAGCACCAAACAAACTGAATCACACAGCTCAGGATTAAACAGTGCTGGTACAAGCTCACCAGCAACAACATCATCAACACCAATGTCTGTTAATTCTGCATCAAAGTTTTCAACAGAGCTAGAGTTTGAAAGGGACTCCTCTGGTATGTATAATTTCGTGGCATTCAATCAAAACACCAAAATTCAATCCACTCTTCTAGCTGCCTTTTGACTGAAATCCAGTTTGAACTGAAATCCAATCTTTCATCTTCAATTGAATCCCTTGACTGCAATTCAATCCAGTCATTTACTCCAATTCAGTCCTCCAACTACTGTTCAATCATTTAGCTGTTCACCAATCCTAAAAAGGGAAACTGTATGCAATAACCCTTTAACCCTTAGACCCTTAGAAGAATATAGATTCTTATCAATCTGCATATTTTGTAGATGATGAAAATCTGAATGCAAAAAAGATGTCACCATCTAGTGGACAACATAAATCTAGAAGAAAATGTCCAGGTAAAATTATAAGAGTAATATAACTGAAATTTAAGGACCTGATTTAATGTCTGATTAGTTGCTTTGGGTCTTTGACTTCCTCCATCATTTTGAACTGTTGCTTCAAAATCATCTTTACAATGTCACGCTACTATGAACTGTGTCTAATTCTTGACTGCAATAGCTACCTTGCTAATATCACTGAATGCAGCAATTTAAGTAAATTGTAATACAGCCACTCAGTTTTTGTAGATATAATTGGATTATTGCAGGATGTCAACCAGTAGAAAGTGGTGTAGTGCTCAATAGTAGAACATACAATATAATCTTAGAATCAAGTCAGTACACTTGCCAGTATCATAGAGAATTACGTCAATTGGAGAGAGATTATATACACAGTATTAAATTAGAGCAGCAAGAGAAGACCTTTTCTCGACCTCAATACAGACAGAATGTTGATGCATCTAAAGATGTTGTTCAAGACAAGAGAAGAGTCTATGACTTCTCCAGTTCAGACAGTGGCTCTAATAGAAAGGTAGGAACAGATCCTAACCTCCTATTATATTTTTCTCCACCTGAGGTCAAACAAAACCATGCAGTGTGCAATGAGGAAAATTTGTCAACGGCACTTTTCTAGTCCTGTTTGATTTTCAACTGTTGAGGGATCTGTAACGTGCACAGCCTGTAGCACTCAGGGTCTCTGTTTAGCTTGATTTCTGCTATCCATAACACTTTTCAGATTATAAATCCAGCATCTGTTTCTCATGCAATTCAACCATAACTGACGTTGTTTAGATTGTTGTCATCTCTATTTCAGATTTCTCCTCCAAATTCTAGTAGGTCCATAAGTAATATATGCAGATCTAAAACCTATGAAAACCGACCAAGAAGAAGAGAAAGAATAGCTTATACTGAAGATGAGATAGCCAACCTGGTAGATGGTGTTAGTACTATAGGAAGATACTGGAATCAAATATTAGTCACCTACAAGTTTCACCCATCTAGAACAGCTGTTGATCTTCAAAAAAAATATAAAAGGATGCAGGTATATTTTGATAAAATATTTCATACTTAGGTTTATCAATTGTTATTTTATTGGGAATCATTGAGCAGAATCAGCTGATGATCAAAATGAATAGCATCTTATTAATCTTGTATTAATGGATTGAGTGGTTAAAATAACGCTTTACCAACTGAGAGCTCATTTTCGCCCATCCCTGACAAATTTCATTAAATGTATCTTCTATGTTTCGGGACTTAAGGAACTTTCTAAGTTATAACAGCTCAATAGGAAGAGCTTAACTTAAAGTTTAAGGTATGTTTCCTTTCAGAAAATAGATAAGAAGGATAAAGAAAGACGTAAACCAAATCAATTTAGTATGTGTGAGGAGAGAAGATTAAGACGTGGTATAAAAGTATTAGGGTATAATTGGAAAGGTATACTCAATAGTTATAAATTCTCTCACGGAAGAACATCAGAAGATCTCCGCAATAAATGGAGAAATTTGAATAAACTTCATAAAGGAGACAATTAGATTTGAGAATTGTGGATAATCCCATCCATACCTTGTTGATTTTATCCTATTACTGTTTGTATTCTTTCAAAATATTCACTTACCAGCTGAGAAAACTGAATTTCAGGTATGTGTATCACTTTTCATAATTCAATCTGATGTCCAGTTCTTCTACAATTGAACAAAAATGGAAAGTTTAGATTAGAGAACTAGACTTGTATTGAATTATGAAAAGTTTTGGGGCTGAGTCTTAAAAGAGTGGTTCAAGTTGTCTTAAGAAAGTTGGTCCGAGTTGACTTAGTATTGACCTATGTCCTGTACCTTTTTACTCAGCTGGTAGAATCTTCTAGTATTTTAGCATTCAATTATGTGACTTCCTACTTAAATATAAGTTGGAATTTTAATTTATTTTGTTATTCATGTTTATGATCATGTTTGTTAAGCAACTTGCAAATGTTAATTTATTCTAAGTTATTAATTATTTATTGTTGCATTATTCTAATAACTTGTTAAAATATTTGTTATGATCTAAATTTGTTATTGTTAGTATTTATTATGTGTTATGAATAAATCTAAAATTGAGTCAAAGAGTCAAAGACTCTTGATATCTAAATCTGTTCTGCTTTGCTTTATTCATGCTGGTATATTTAATGTGCAGTTCTAACTTGGACTTGACAAAGAAATTTTACCAGAACAACAATTCAGATGACAGATTTAGCAATATGAATGGTGGCAAAGAGACAAACCAAGATCATTGTGAAAGAACATCATTCAATATTTAAAAAAATACTTTAATGGTACAAGATTAGAATATAAACATTGGTATATACACATGCAATTAATTCAAATAGACTGAACAAGCAAGTGCTCTGAATCACTGTTTCACATAGAATAAAAATATACAAAGTAAAAACTTTTCATTGTGCGAGTATTACTAGAAATAAAGGTAATGCACGTAGTTCAATACAATCCTTAGTTCATAAAGGAAAAGAAAATATTTTTACAGTAGTGCAAACTTTGAAAATCGTCATTTCATTTGCGTTACAGTCACTCAGTCACAATTGTTTCAATGTATTGGGTCATGCTGATTTGCATTTTAATTAAGATTGTCATAAGACACAGATAATCATAAACTTAAATTGTATCATTAGAAACTATCATTAATTAATATTATCAAATGTATATAAATATTGATTTCATTCATCAATTTATAAATCATAAATAATGACTCATTGACTGTGGACCTAATCTCTTTAATATTGCACAGTTCATAAATAAAACTTAAAACAAAGAAAATCTTCTATGCAATTGGGACCTTAAAGCACTTTTAAAAACAATCCACACTTCAAATAATAGATCAAAGTCACATCACTTGTAGGCAATCTTGGATGATGAAATAACTATATACATTTAAGATTTTAGCATTCATTTACTGTTTTTCTACAAAAATACATGTTATTTCTCTATTGTATAAAATGATAACATTCATGCCACTTTTAACCTTTGATTGGTTTACGGTACTACCAAGCTTTTGGCATTGTAAGTATGATCAAAGTTAAGTAAGAATTTACCCGTTGATATAAGGTTTGTTATATATAACCATTTGATTTCATAAGTCCTTAGATTATATAGATAAGATTATTATATTCATATATTTTAAAAACATTCAGAAAATATAAAGATTATGGAATGTTAATATACTGGATATAATTTGGCACATAAAACAGTGTTAAAATACAAGTATAACATGCATATAAAATTGGTCACTTTACCAGAAATCACAACATAACATCTAAAAGCTATCTTAGGAAAGTTAGGTTCTATAATGAATGAAACTATATTTGCTTCCATAAGAATACTCTGTAACCTTCTGGTTTAATGATGTTATAAAAGACCCTTACAACAGTATTTTCGTATGAGAGACTTCCACAGTCCCTTAGCCATGCAATAATATAAAACATTATGACCTATTCCAGCAGCATTTAAGGCTAATCATGTAATATATGTGGTTTCGAATACTAAAACTATAACTTAAAATCAAAACAAAGAGACAACTTTTACTTCGGTAAAAACTTTCAAAAGATAATTGATAAAAAAAATATAAGATATCCTAGATTTTCAGGCATACAAAAAGTTCTTCCATTTTTCATTTGAATTCACTGATGGAGATGGTGTAAAATTAGACCAAATAAAGGCTCAAGGCTCGGTATATCATAATATGGGAGGTAACTCTTAAGATCCATTAGCTGCAGCTGTGATTGATAATGTTGAATTATTTTTCTTATCAGAACTTTTCCATGGGTGTTCAACTGAAATGAAACAAAAGATTCTCATGATAGATAAAGTTAGAGAATCTTCTAAATATGCAAAACATACACTCTTTTTGCCTTCTTAAAATACTTTTGATAAAGTCAACCTTATTTGTAGGTTGTAATGGCCTGAAGCCTGTAAGGACATTTGGTATCAACTGATCATTGATCTTGAACCCAGTATGAAAACTAACAATACATGTACATATTCAAATCTCAATCTGTAAATCGAAGTCCAAAATCAAGGAAGTAGACATGAAAGCCTAAACACCATATTTGATCATTCCTAAAGAAAATGAATAAACAACTTGCTGAATCGTCCGAAATTTTTAGTCAGGAGAAAAATCAAAATCACTTGATAAGTTATTGTACTATAAACTAGAAGTGTAATATTCTGTGTACTAAAGTACCTACCTACAACTACAATGACTATGACAGCTATAATAGCTGCTATCACAAGAATTAATATACATGTCATTTTACAGTTCTGCCAGCATGCTTTACGTTTCAGTTTAGTTGAAGCCTTTCTGAATCCTATTGAACTAGAGCTAAGATCATCTGGAAATAAATCAAAGTTAGATTGACCAAGTAGTCTCTTTATTATACCATGTTTATATCGCATCATAGAAACAATAAAACATGACCTGAAATTTGCTGTTTCTCAGAGTTTCAAGCTATGCAATACTAAAAAACTAATCTATATCAGACTGTGTCCAATCTGAGGTTCAAAGAAAGGTCTTTTAAGACATAGCTGACTGAAATTCAAGCCAAAACCCTGAACAAGAACAAGTAGCATTGCTGTTATGAAATCGGGATTAAAATAAAGTTAGGAACCATTCATTACATAAGCTTATGCAACAGCCTGTCAAGCCTGTATGATATAGATCAAACTTTCTCATGTCATACCTGTTCTGTCCTGTAAATCATTGATCTTATCTCCTCTTTCTACAACCTTTTCTACATTATCTCTGAGTAGAGATGTCACTTCTGATACTTCTGTTTCCAGGTGACCTATTTTACCTCTACTACTATATCTACTCCTGTAATATTGTTTGAAAAATAGAAAAAGGGAATCAAAATTTGTAAATACATGTGAGAACTACCATCAAATTAAATTTTAAACCCCCAAATTATCCCACCTGGCTCATTCTAGGATAATCTAAGATAATTTTTGTATCATTAAGCGTTTATTCTTGTATATACAGTGGTGTAACCTATTTTCGTGGATATAAGGATTCAACACTGAATTTCGTCAAAGTTAAAAAAATGAAAAAAAAAAATTTATGTCTTAGATGTTTCCTCAGATATTCTACAAAATAATTAAAATTTGGTTTATTTCGATTTTCTTTATGAATCCTTCACTTTGACCCATATTTCATGAGCAACCAACTCGGCAACGGCGCCAGAATGTGTCACCTATTTTCGTGTACAATGTTTGATCTATAAATAAGTCTAGAAAAACACGTTGTATGGATACCAGGTGGTATAATTAACTTCTCTTAGTATTTATCTTTAATATCAATTCATTATAACTAGTGACAATTCTTTCAAAGAACCACGATTTTAAAAAAAAAATAGTGACTGACAAAATATGATAAGTAGCGTGATTATTGCTAAAAGTCACTGAAACAACATATGAATATGGTCCACTTTGTGTTCCATAGAAATTTTCTGCTGACACGGAATCCGCTGGTTGATCACGTGACTTCATTCGTTGGAATATATTCTAGCAGACGACACTTGGATTTCCGATTACCGCTTGGGATTATAAGGAAATTCGGCCGATAAAAAATGGTGACGTTTGGTAGTAAGTGAAATCCGCCATTTTGTATTTGTCAAAGTATACATTATTACACTTTACCTTGCTTGAAACTACTGGATTCATTCTACTAGCTGATATTGTAGAGAAAACCCATGTTTATCAAAACAAACTAATGCGGAGGTCGCGCAAGGTCGCTCATGTAAATTATTAATCATTTCCGGAAATCCACGAATAATAGGTTTCCACGAAATTAGGTTACTCGACTGTAATGCATTTTTTCCATCCATTTTTTTCCTTGTTGATGCAGGTCAGTGAGTCTTACATGCAAAAAGCATTGGACATCAAAAAAAAAAAAAGGGTGGGCCTTTGCTGCTGTCCTGGTAAAATGTCCCTTATTGCAGACTGAATGTTATTACCTCTCTTCAGCCCAAAGTGTAGCACTTCTAATAAGGACTAACATCGGACTCTGTTGTAATACATAAACTATTATAAATCATATAGTTTCAGCAACAAGCAAAGGCCTTCCATGACATCTTAGACTAGCTTACTTATTGTTAAAATTCATACCAACTTAAACATAATTTAAGAATTTCAGAAACAAATGCGCACAAGCCTATCCAAATTCAAATAGATGGCAAATACTTGAAAAAGTCAAAAAAATTGTCAACAAGAATCTTTTGATTTAATTAAATCGACCCTTTGTCGAATTAATTTACAAAAGAAAAAGTAATTTACATTTTGTCTTCTTTTCATAAAAACAATAATCTTCAGGAATAAACTTTGAAACCATCTGATGAATAATTTTAAGTGAACTTCTCTCACTTCTACTTCTTTGAGTTTGTTTACGTTTCTAACAATCACGTGCTTTTTGTCGTAAATTGGTATGATGTTGTGATTTATCTAATTTTATTTTACGATGAACAATTCTAATATATTAATGATATTTCCTTATTCTGATAGATAAGTCAATTTCAATGATTAGTGGTTGGATTTCTTGTGTTTTTTGGAAATATGTAATAATGTTTTACGACAATGACAATTCTTGCGCATGGGCAATAAAGTTCCCGATTGGCGCGGTCGGTCACCGAACACGTTGAGAAAAGTCGCTTATTTTGACAAAAATACAGAAAAAAATATTGTAAATATCATTATATAATTATTGTCATGGATCCAGCCAAATTAATAGAAGTCCTCCGTGCCACCCTTGATCCAGGGCAGAGGGAGCAGGCCGAACAACAACTTACTGAGGTAAGTATTCCGATCTAAAAAATTACCAAAATGGCAGAATGACTAACTGAATAAGAATAATTTCTTTTAAAAATAGACAGTTTTGTGATTAATTCGATTGTTTCCCGTCTTATAAGAGGGACTAAGAACAGGCTGATAATTATTTTTGTAGTTTAACATTTCAATATTTTGATCAAGGGCCTAATGTTGACTTGACTTGCACTCTTTTCAATTTCGTATCTCTGAATCGAAGTTTGGCCCACGTGCTTTTGTTCTTAGCTGACATATTTCAGTCAGCACATGATTCAATTACTCAATTTAATGGCAAATTGCCACCACTGACTTGTTTCTTAATAGAATTTACTTCATTCTTGTCATTATAAGATTAAAATGTTAAGCTAATAAATAGATAAATAGAACAGTCAATTTTATACAATTGACATTCCACATGATATACACTATGTTACTTAATAAAGTATACAGTTAATTTCATGTTAAAAATATTTTGATCTATAATTAAGTAAAAAAAAAACATGTTTTATAATCTTTTCTTAGTATTTATCTTTAAAGGGCAAGACCGTGAAATACATAATACTTCATGCCAACACATGAAGGAAGATGCCCCTTACCTTTCATAAAAGAAAATAAAAGTAGCGATCAACTTCATTATTTTCATTTCTCATCATTGTGATTTTGTGAATTTTGCTATAATGATAATAATTCATAATTTACATGTAACAAACAAAAGTTAATTGTTATATTTCTGATCTAAAATTCGTAGCTATTTGTAAACAAAACCTGCGCATGTCCTGAGTCTCGTAATTCCTTTCCCAGACGCTAAGAAACTCTTCACTAGAAAACACTGTCCTGGCCTTGTGTCAAATATGATAGAAAACTTAAAATTTGATGTTAAAAACGATTCCTGGGTGGCCAGGTACATTTATAGAAACTATATAAAGGGTTTAGATATAGATTCACGCATAAGTAGCGTAATTCTTCACTTTGAAAATAAACCAGTTTAGTCCTTTAATAACAATTCATTATCACTAATGCCAATTGCTTCAAAGATAAAAGATTTTGCTAAAATTTTAAGTGACTGAAAAAAGAAGATAAGTAAAATGTAGGGGTGGTTTATTGCTAAAATGCATTGAAACAACATAAGATTATGGCCCACATTGTCTTACATAGATTTTTTCTGCTGACATGGAACTCTTCTTTCACTGAAATATATTCTAGCAGACGATGATATCTCAGGTCTAGTGATTATGAAAAAAACAATATTGTTTTTTCATAAAAAGCAAAAAGCGAATCTGAAAACAGTGGTATTGGGTATTTATACACAAGGTGTTCAGACTTTTGTTTGCTTATTTTTGTTTACCTATCATTTCTTAATTGAGTTTCCTTTTACTGTCACTACAACTCCGTTAGCTGGTATGAAATTATGATTAAAATAATAAATATTTTCACTCTTGAAACAATGTTAAATACATTAGTTGTAGAGCAAGTAGGAATATTAATACGTATTTTGACAATTATTTATTATGTTTGATATTGTAATCTTTTAGATTCACAAGATCATTGGATTCTCACCAGTACTTCTTCAACTGTTAATGGGAGATCAGGTTGATATGCCAGTAAGACAAGCAGGTAAACATTTTATATCTGCATAAACAAATTTAAAAAAAACTATAAGTATTGAATATACTTTTGATTGGATAATTTGAAGAGTTTGACAATAATATATCTTCATGAACGGTTGGGTATCTGTATTTTTTTAGACTTATTTATTTTTTGATGAAAATTACTTATTTTGAGATGTGAATATCCAATATTTTAAGAAAGATTAGGTTTAGATGGGTTATGCTTGCTAACTGGTCCTCCATAGCTCTGTACTGTCAAAAAAAAAAAAAACCATAGAACTTGATAGTAACTTATGGTGTTTACTTGATTAACTTAGGTGCTGTTTACATGAAGAATATGGTAACCCAGTTTTGGGCTGACCGTGAAGCTGAAAACCCTGGTGATCCTGTACCATTTAGTATTCATGAACAAGATAGAGCTGCTATCAGAGAGAACATTATTGAAGCTATAATTCAAGCTCCTGAACTAATTAGGTATATAAAAAAGCTTATTCATTTCAGTATTTTGTAACTTATTTGGAATCTTAATCATAATGTTGAATTTACTATCCTCAAAATGAAATATCTATGCTCAGACTGTTATAAGATATGGGTTCCAAATCAACAGCAAATTGAATGTAGAATTTATTAGACTGTTCTTAAATTCAGTTTTTGGTGTAATCAAGTTCAGAAAGATTGTGTTCAAAGAATTTTCTAATTTTCACGAGTAATATGATTAAAAATAACATAAGTTGTGTGAACTCTCCAAAATTTATTTACCGACCTAGTAAATCTGTATTTTCTATGTTATAGATTGCAGCTATGTGTATGTATCAGCCATATTTTCAAGCATGATTTTCCTGGAAGATGGCCCACAGTTGTTGAAAAGATTGCTCTGTATGTCCGAGCAGATAATCATGGTGTACTGATGGGAGGACTTATGGCTTTATATCAGCTAGTGAAAGTTTATGAGTAAGTCAAAATGAATTAATTTTTTGTTTGTTGAAAATATATTGTTCTGATGGAAAAGGATTTCAGGAAAATTCCTTTTTTAATTCACAGATGTTTTTAGTCTCTTGTTAAAAAATAATGCATTCAAACCTGCTACATTATATACTTTTCTATCAATTTGTTTATAAGGTTTAGGAAATTATTTAATGAAACTGCATGGATTAATTGCCATAATATATTTCTTGGATCAAGCAAATTTATCCATGCACAGTTTCAAAATGAAATTAGGCAAAAGTTACAACAGTCTGACTACATTGAGCATTGAATTGAATTTGTTCTCTAATTTCATGAATATTCAAAATAAAATTTCAACTTAATGCCGTTTGTCTTAGAATGTTTTCGGGTCGATAGAAATTTAAGGTTCAGTGAATTTGCATTTGAAGTTGATTTTCCTTCCAAAAAATCCATGTGAAAATGACCTACTTTTCTGACTGAAAAAATCAAATATTAACTTTCCCAATGGTTAACATTTTGATCAACCCAAAGACAATCTTAGAACCTTTGTAAGTATTTTGTAATTGATATTTCAGTTCATATGAAAATAACGGCCAAATTTCAATTCAGAAAACAGTGTAGTCAGAGAGTAAATGTTTATAAGAAAGTCTCAGATGAAATCTGAATGTTTTTATGGGTCTCTTTCTCAATTGTAGATATAAAAGATTAGATGAAAGGAAAGCGTTTGATGATACCATGACAGCCATGTTACCTTTGTTATATGAAAGAATTGTACATTTGTTACCTGACCAAACTGAATTATCTAATTTAATCCAAAAACAAATTCTTAAAATATTCTATGCTTTTACACAGGTGAGTTTATTTGATGTAACAGTAGGTGATTAGTTTCCATTTTGATTTGATTTGATGTAAAAGATAATGGATGTCTGCCATTGATTTTACTTTTAAGGTATACAACCTGCATTGACATTATTGGGTTGCTCTTTACTACTTCAACACTTTTCAAAATAAAAGTTGTGAAATTTAACTCTCATAATTCTTGTTTATTTACTTGTAGAATTTCCTACCATTAGATACTATTACTAGAGAAGTTTTTACACAATGGATGGAAGTTTTCAGACAGATAGTTGATCGTGATGTTCCACCTGTAAGTACAAATTTTGCTTGAAAAATATCCTGATCAATACTGAAATCTCAAAATATAGAACCAAAGTGAATAGACATACTCTTCATTAAAGATTAGGAAGACAGTATAATACCTTGACTCTTTTGATTCTATTCCCCCCTGTCAATGTTACAAGTCAGACAGCTGATATTAAGTGAGGCTTTGTGTGATGCAGGCTGTCCATGTTTAAGATCTAAACAAGAGCTCAGTACTTAACTTAATACACTATTCCATTTCTCGTATTAAATCATTGTGAAAAATGTTGAGATATAAATGTCTTTGGTCTGTGAATTATTTTGACATGTGGTTAACATTTCATCTAAACTGTGTTTTTACAGGAAACTAATCAGATTGATGAAGACGATAGACCAGAGTTAGCTTGGTGGAAAGTTAAGAAATGGGCAGCACATATTCTATCTAGATTATTTGAAAGGTAATTACTGAAGTAAAAAGTTCAATTTTAAAAGACATCACTTTTATTCTGGTTCAGCACATAAGGTTCTTATAACCAGCTTGCCATGGTTACAATGATCAAAGAAGGATCTGTATCAAGAAGATTGACTAATTTGGTAAATGTATCCCAATGTTGTTTCTGTTCGATTCTATAGAGAATTGATTCAAATATTATTTAATTATTTCTCTCTATTTAGATATGGTAGTCCTGGAAATGTTACTAAAGAATATTCTGATTTTGCCGACTGGTATTTAAAGAGCTTTTCAGGTTTGTAGTTAATCTGGCTAATATGCCAATAATTAAGGAAATAATGAATAATACTTTGCACTAATAGTTCTATTTGAGATTCATGGTGTTGATATTATGTGCTTCAGAAGCTAGGCTATTCATACAGTTGTTAATTTTATGGTTATTCAGAAGTGTTGGAAAAGTTAAATATTAATAAGTTAATTTGTTAAATTTACTATTCAAAAATTCTATCCCAGGGGTCTTATTCTACAAAACTTAACTTAAATAAAATCCATATTTTAAGAAATACAGTAATCTGATTGGATAATAGAACTAAATTTAAAATCAATTTAAGTTATTGACCAAGATGATTGAAATACTGATATCTTAAATTTTTAAGAATAAGGCCCCTGATAACACAAATCTAAGGAATATAAGAAAGAGAAATGACATCATATTTGTATTCTTGTACATCTAATAAAAACAAAATATTGAAGTAAATATTCTGTCATATTTGTGTTTTTAGGTGGTATATTACAAGTATTTATGAAAGTTTTAGATCAATATCAACGTAAAATATATACAGCTCCTAGAGTTATTCAACAAGCTCTTAACTATATCAATGAAGGGTAAGTTTGACAGTAGTATACATTTTCAATTGATTTTACCAACAACTATGTGTTACATGGATTGAACATTAGGGTCCCGTTTTAGCAATATTGAAAAAATTTGCAGTTTTGTATGATTAATAATTTGTTTCTATTTTCAGTATTGGTCATGCCTTCTCTTGGGGTTTCATTAAACCACATGTACAGGTAAGTGCTTTACTAATAATCAATTTTCTAAATCTGACATTTCTTGGAGCATCTGATGTGCTGAGGGAAATCTTGTATCTTCGTACCTGTAATAGTATTGATAACGAAAATGATAAAATCACCCTTATGACTGTGTAGTTTGTAGTAATATCAAAATTGCTTATTTTATCACATACCCATTTGACAACAACTTGCCATGGTAGTAATCTGTACTTTGATTTCTTGTAGACAATGATATCCAATGTGATATTTCCTCTCATGTGTCATAGTGATGAAGATGAAGAATTATGGAATACCAATCCACATGAATATATTAGAATTAAATATGGTATGTATTCCTCATAATGACATATTGAATTAACTGGTATCACCCATATAGCTTTGTTAGTAGTCTGGGGCATTTGATAGGTTAAGAATTGAGTTTTGTACCTTTTAAACTCATTTGAACGTAATATGATTCAAAATGGATCTGTATTATGCTATACCTTGTATTTATCAAGATGTAAGATGTGAAGTTTACGGTATATATCAATTATTTGGGTAAATAGGTTAAATAAAGCAGATTTGTGTTAACTTTGATTAGCAAGATTACATCACAAACACAAGACATTAATGTTACTTCTGCAATTTTCTTATTTTGGGATTTGTTCCAAGCAACCCAAGAGCTGTTATTTTGAATAGGGCCAGATGTAGTAACCCAAACCAATTTTAATTTCAGATGTATTTGAAGATTTTTTCTCACCTGTAATGGCTGCCCAGACTGTATTCTATACAGCAGCTGCTAAACGTAAAGAAGTATTAAACAAGGCAATGGGTTTCTGTATGTCTGTATTAACTGGTCCTAATGTTGAACCAAGACAGAAAGATGGTGCATTACATATGATAGGAGCTGTAGCTGAAGTCTTACTCAAGGTACAGCTTCAAATTTTTTTCTTAAATGCGCAAAGCTTGAGATTGAACTCAGCATGACTTTTTCCATTCCTGTACTTAGTGTAAAGCCAAACTTTTATTACATTAGCTCTCACTGAAATGAACCAATTTGCCAGTAAAGAATGTTGATTTTATTTTCAGAGAAAAATTTATAAAGATCAAGTAGAACTGATGTTAACCAACCATGTTTTCCCTGCTTTTACATGTGAACAGGGTTATCTTAGAGCCAAGGTAAGTCAATCTAACATTCTAGTAGTTCCACCAAATTAGATATGTATCTTCTTCCTTAGCACTAGTAACCCTTCTGGCAAACAGGCAACACTTTTGTAGAGTCCAAATTTCAATTCAATAAAGTAGATTTTCTGTATGTTTTTGGGATGTACAAACTAGATACATTTTTTGCAGGCTTGCTGGGTTATAAGAAGTTTCTCCAAGTTGAAATACAAGAATCCAATGAATCTAACCAATGCTATAGAGTTAATAAAAGCATGTCATTGTACTGATAAAGATTTACCAGTTAGAGTTGAAGCTGCCATGGCTCTACAAATGTTGATTACTGACCAAGAAAAAGGTAAAATTTAAAACATGTAGAAAACTCTTTTCAATCACTTTGAAATGGTTAAATAAATGAATATTTAGTATATTTCTTATCAGCTATTCTTTACTATTTCCATAATTGCCATCTTTCTTTTGTTTTCAGCAAAGAACTATTTAAAACCCCATATAAAAGAAATTGTATTAGGTAAGTGTTTTTTCAACTACAGATTTTCAACTAAGACATTAATGTGCTTCAAAATACTTCTGATTAATTGAAATGTAGATTAATTTGTTAATCAGTTAATGTTGGTTTTTTGTTTTGTTAATTTTTTTTGTGTTATTTTTGTTTTCAGAATTATTGAAGGTTATTCGAGAAACTGAAAATGATGATTTAACTGGAGTTATGCAGAAATTTGTTTGTACTTATGTTGATGATATGATCCCTGTAGCAGTGGAGATGACAACACATTTAGTAAGTATTTAGTTGAAACCAGTGATTTAATATCCAGTTTACTCCAGTTGCTTTAGTTGTTAGGGGTTTCCCCTGTGAGTGCTGTAGAATGAGAGTACAGTAAAGAATTACATTAAATAGTTTTTTCCTCTATCCTCGACAGTTGAAAATCTATCAATAAGGCTAATGGGGCTCTTGGCAACATTCCCCTGATTGCAGACAGCTTTGCATAACACATTTTGTTAGCCCAACAAGAAGTTGTA
Organism: Lottia gigantea; assembly: GCF_000327385.1. Lineage (NCBI taxonomy): Eukaryota > Metazoa > Mollusca > Gastropoda > Lottiidae > Lottia > Lottia gigantea. The sequence goes on along the minus strand of NW_008708752.1, from coordinate 985,565 downwards.
TGATTCCAAGGTTTAACTTCTATTATATTATGATTGTAGGCTGAAACTTTTGCCCAAGTCTTGTCTGGTGATTTTGATGATTCAGAAGAGAAAGCTATTACAGCTCTTGGTATTTTGAACACAATGGAAACTATTTTAAATGTTATGGAGGACCAAAAAGAGGTAAATACAGTTTGAATTACCAATTAATATGCCCAAAAAAAACAGTAAATAGTGCTCACAGTTATCTTGCAAACCTTTCCTTTCCCAAATGTACCAATGTCAATTATTTGAGCATTATAAATGTTTATTTGTAGCAATTGTATTGTTCTATTATAGATTATTACCCAGTTAGAAGGAATTGTGCTCAATGTAATCGGAATGATTTTACAACAACAAATGATAGGTAGGTCATAGGTTTTCAGATTTGAGGATTGTTTCTGTTTACAATCAACAGATGTAGCAAGCATTACTTAGGATCTTCAGGATAAAAATTTCAAGGAATATACAAATAAATTCCATTTAACATCTTTTATTTTTATGTTTTACAGATTTTTACGATGAAGTTTTATCACTAATATATAGTTTAACTAGTACACAGATCTCCCATCATATGTGGGAAGTATTTGGTATGATTTATCAAATGTTTCAGAAAGATGGTCGGGACTATTTCACCGGTAAGTTAAAGTTTAAAGTATCTGAACTATTTTCAAAGAAAAAAGGCTCATGTGAAAACTGACTAAATACAAATGCCTTGTTATAGACAAATTCATGATGAATCTGAAGGGATCTAAGGGAGATGAAATCGGACAACCTTGTCTAGCTGATTTCTTGCTGAATGGGACAGAGTATAGCTGCAACATGGCTGGTAACATACCATAGTAAAATCACAGAACTTGATTCTTTATGAACAAGATTGAACACAGTTCTTTATGAACAAGATTGAACATGGTCAATTATTTTATGAACATGATTGAACATAGTTCTTTTGTACAAGATTAGACTTAAATCTTTATGAACAGAATTGAACAGTTAATTAGTTTATGATGTGATAAAGTCCATGACTGTTGACTTAAACATAATTTATTATATTTTAGACATGATGCCTGCACTTCACAACTATATAACAGTTGATACTGAAGCGTTCCTAGCTAATCCCCACCATATACAAGTTATATATGAAATGTGTAAAGCAGTATTGACTGGTGATGAAGGAGAAGATGCAGAATGTCATGCAGCTAAATTATTAGAAGTTATTTTATTACAATGTCCAGGAAAAGTTGATCATGTAAGTATTTAGTAATAGGCCAGAAGTTATTAAGGAAGGAACATAACTAGCTTGACCAAACCACTTGGTACTGGTTGGTTTGTGTCTGCTACCTCTTGCCTTTACCAAAAAAAAATGTTAAATCTGTATCACCTGTTAGTTTCCTCATTTTATGCGGGAATTTCTTTCACAATTTCCGTAATGAAAATCTGCAGGGGTTTAAATATCAACACGGTTTCCCAATCAGTGATGCAGTGTTGAGGTCTGACAGTGCTACTCCTGTGGAGCTTTAAGCTTAGAGTTGAGAACCCTGTATGGTTCAGATTCTACAGAGAACAGGATGGCCTGGCAAATTTTCTCATTGCACACTGCATGAGGCCCTCTTTATTGGCGCAATCATGTAAAAAAATAAGATGTAATTTCTTTATGATCTATTTTTAGGTGGTGCCTAGTTTTGTAGAGTTAGTACTACAGAGATTAACTAGAGATGTACAGTCATCAGAATTACGTACAATGTGTCTACAAGTTGTTATAGCAGCCTTATATTATAATACTCCATTATTACTGGATACCCTGTCTAAAATCCAACTACCTAATGTCCAAGTACCTTTCTTAGCACAGTTCTTAAAACAATGGTTGAATGACACTGACTGTTTCTTAGGGTGAGTAAATAGAATTTTCCAGAACATTTAAGCTTCTGCTACTTAATTCATAATTTCTGGTTTGAAATATTCTATGTCTGTGGTTAATCATCTTCACAATGTCAAGCTATTACCAACTTTATACTTACACCTTTATTGCAACAGCCACCTTTCTAGCCTAGATTATACACCTCTACAGAAAGTCGAGCTTTTCTGCCTAGGACTCTGATTGCCTGTATTCGCTGACGTACAATCCAATCAAATCGCTGTTTATTCTAATTCAAGAACAACTTCAAAGTATTCAGTTATGGATACCCTTGATGAACTCTAATAATGCAAAAGTGCAATGTGACATTCCAGCTGTTAAGGAAGTAGGAAGAATTGACTTTTGTCTCAAGATATTAATGTGTATGATTACCAAAAATTAATCTTATATTTCAGTTTACATGATAGAAAAATTAGTGTTCTTGGTTTATGTTCGTTAATTAATACACCTAATACTAGACCAGAAGAAATATCAGCCATTTCATCACAGATTTTACCAGCAGCCTTACTTTTATTTAAAGGCTTAAAACGTGCATATACTAGTAAGTACAGATTGCTTGTCTGTTAGATGCTTGAAATCAGTTATATGGGTTTCTGTAGTACAGTCGAGCTTTGGTTCTTTACATGATATCATTTACTTAGTTAAGTTAAACAAACGGTGCTGCAAGTTCTAATCTCGGTCAGTGTGTGAAAGTCTGATGACCATGAATAAGACATCTTCACTAATCGACCAGCAGTAACAGTAAATGGGTACAGGTAATCTGGGAAATATCTATACCAAGAAGTTTGGCCAAGGACCAGTTGGTAGAAAGGATCCTTGGTGAAACTAAGTTTTTATCCTTGTAAAATATACTTGTTTCCATCATCCTCAAATACAACTCAGAGTTGAAACTGAAACGTGTGTTGTTATTTTTAACAGGTAGAGCTCAAGATAACAGTGACAGTGATAGTGATGATGATGAAGATGAAGAAGGAGATGGAGATGAAGGTCAGTAAAATATTGTCATTCATAAGATTATGACAAATGAAACCAAGCCAAAAGCAGCTGGAATTGACAAAAATAATCTGCAGTTTGAAAGATATGTCTAAGCATGAGCCTTGCCATCTGATAAAGCCTTATTTATCCTTAAATTGGTTGTTGGTTGTCCTAGAGACCTCTTTATGTTAACTTTCTAATTTATCTTAATTTACATCAAGTTAAATGTACATAGTGAATAGATCTGATAAGTCATAGTCATAGAATTACTGTATTGTTGTTGTAGAAGTATTAGATAGTGATGAAGATGATATAGATGAAAGTGGTAAAGAATATTTAGAAAAGTTAGAAAAATCTGTAAGTAAACTCACCTTCCATCAGAATAAATTTATTTCAAATCTTGTGTTTAATTTGGCTTTTCTATACTCTATGACTATTTTAAAAAATTCATTACATGTGGTGCACGAAATAGGTTTTCTTTCATGGGGCACATTTTGTAAAAAAAAAATATAAGAATCAATAAAAATTTCCTTGGTTTCCACTTAAAACTTGATGAAAATGTCAGAGACTTATGTTAATATGTCTAGGTTAATGGTGATGATACTGATAGTGATGATGATTATTCTGATGATGGTCGTGAAGAAACAGCATTAGAAAGTTTTCAAACACCTATAGATGAAGAAAATACACCAGTAGATGAATATATAGGCTTTAAAAATATTTTAATTCGTAAGTACCATTTCAAACACAAACAATACACTTAAATGATAAATGGATATATTATGTTTAAGTTGTCCAAGCAAAATCTATTTTGTGTTCAGTTATTCTATAGATATCTTCTAGATTAAAATGCAATAATAAATAAATTGTAGATTTACAACAAAGTGATCCTAATTGGTATAATGCCCTAACATCTGGATTAGATAATGAACAGAGAAAAGAACTGGAAGATGTTTTTAAATTGGCAGATCAGAGAAGAGCAGTAGCAGGTAATGTACAGGTTTTTAACCCAGATGGATATTAAGGAAGATACTGTGTTCAATACCTCTTGTATTTACTACTTTAAAATGTCGTGTAATTAAAAAAAAAGTGTTGCACCAATTTTCAGAACTTCTCAAACCTTCACCTTGACGTAAAAAAACATGGCCACAACTTCCAATTTGGTTCTTAAAAATGCAGAACCCCATAAACTCATGTTATACAATTTTTCTTTTTAGAATCGAAACAAATTGAAGAAAGAGGAGGTTATAGTTTTACTACGACATCAGTGCCACAAAGTTTTAATTTTGGTGGAAATTGAATATCCTAAAGTGTGATAAACAAAATCATAGACAAGCTTTGAATGTTTACATAACAAAAATAACGCAGCAAATGAAAGCACCTCAGTTTGAGAGGACAATAAACAATGTGTGATAGTGACTCGTTGAAATACAAACTAATGTTTGCTTCCAGCTAGATTCCTTTACTATCACTGCTAGTCGGACTTCAGTTGCTGCTTTATGTTTGGCCATGTTTAATCAACAACCACACGGGCAACTTATTCCATTGAACGACGCTAATCCAATATATTTGTTTTCCATAATATGTGACTGTTCGTCTGTGATAGTAGCTAACTAGGTTGGACAACTTCAAGTGATATCATTATTACCTTTATCAACTAGAGAGTTATTATGAAGAGCAGATAATTCTGAACACCAAGATTTTGTTTCGTCCGTCGTGTGTGTTATTCTTCGTGTTTTTGTGGCTATGTTTTCAACCTTACATACTATTTATTTTGTTACTGGCATGAAAATATCTTTCAACCCCAAATTTTGTTCCAACTCCTGCTTGTTTTAATATTATTTCAAGCTTTTGTAATCCCATATTTCCTTTGTTTCCATCATCCTTATATTTTCTTAAACAGCTTTCATCATTTGTAAGCTTATACATTACAGTCAAAATATGTGAACTCTCAGAAATGATATTAAGCAGAATTCTTAGATTATCTTTAGAGGAATGAAAAGAGATTTTGTATGTGTGTTTGTGACACTGATAGCATCAATTTGCATTATTCCAATTTTCATTCTGATGTCTGTGGCTCTTGATATTCCACTAAAATCTAGTGTATCGTGGACATTAAAGGCCCTTATATAATATAAACAGAATAACAGACGTCAGACTTGAAATTTGAATAATGCTGTCACAAATACACATAAAAAAAAATTTAGAAAACATTTTTATAAAAGCCAATATTTCTGACAGTATATCTGAGCTAGGAATTTAGGGTGTTTTCAAAACTGATAAAATTTCTTGCATTATTCTGAGGGGAAAAAAGTCAAAGTAAGGTTGTTATGTTAAAGTAAATAGAAAAAGATTAAATATTACAAAAAAATGAAATAACAATGAAATAATTTCTTAATGAAACGCACACTATAAAATCTATATAAAGTGATAGAGAATGATATATTCCATGTACACCAATATTGAAGGAACATGGATATATTCTGCATGGTTTTTAAAACTTGTATTTGGTTAAATGAAACTTTTGTCAAAATGCTTATTGTATGAAAGGTTGGTTTTATCTGTACACAATTTTATGCATCGAGTTGCCTTGAAATATTTCCTGTGAAGATACTATGGTTTGAGCTATAAGTTTTTCTCATCTCTGAAATCTTATTTAGGTTGTGATGTTTTAACAACGGAAACTATACGCACAGCAGACTTTTCAGTTTTTTCGCTGGTGGTTGGAGTTGAAAGTCAATATTAGAAAGCATGGCTATGGCATCAGAATTTCTATAACTTTGAGGGGGAAAAGCCTCACTGCCATTGTTAGTATTTTATTTCGATTCAATTCTTGTACAAATGAAACTAACCGACTAGGACTTTTTTGATCAGTTTCTATGGAAGAAAAAGTGCTACCTCCTTTGTGAAAACGCCTTGTTTGAAATTCTTACCCAATTGTTCATATAAAATGAATTGTTTCTTTTTTTCTACAACTGTTAAAATTTTTGTTGACTTAAAAGTTAAATTGAATGTTATTGGAATAAGAAAAATGCAAAAAATTAAAATTTTGTTATTCAACTGTTTTATCCTGCAATTTTATGCCACTGTGGATAAATAAAAAAAATAGACAAAATATGGTGCTTTTGTGCTCACTTCCACTTTCTCCATCTGATCTATTTATTAGTTTAGTTGTACCCTACTTTTCCAAATTGACCTTTGTTCCTATAAAAGTCATCAGATTTGTTATATATTTGTACCCTTAAGCTGAAATGGTTAAGACCAATTTTATATGTGCACATAGATTGCTGACGCCCTTGTCTGTTGATCATTCTATACGTGTACTTTATAGCTGCAGATTTTATTAAATTTTGTAAGTATTTCTGGAAATGCAGGATGAGATTTTTATGTATCTGAGTTGATGCCTGTAACTCAACTAAATAGTGGGCTCAAGTATCTCAATCAAAGAAGATCTTTTTATAATATACAATAATCTATTATAAAAATATACAATTACTTATATACAAAACACATTAACTAATATACATCAACAAACAATATATCGTTACACAACAAAATACATGTATACGAACAAAATCTCCAGCGCAATGGTTTTTACGACAAATCCATGAAAATGAAAGAAAAAAAAAAGACAGGTTACCCTTTTTAGAAATTGAATATTTCAGCCTCTATAGATACACATCGATGAATTGCTTTGACCTATAATAAATCATGAATAGATATCATAATTATACCCACAACACAACGCCCCATCAAATGATTTATATTAACGTCCTGATTTATAATGAATCTTTCAGTTTATCAAGTGATATCTTCAAAGCCATTTGCTGAACATATAGAAGAGATAATGACTGGTTAGATGAATCTAGTCCGCATTATGCATTGGTACAACATTTAGGCTGCAAGGCGTGTGTATTTGATGTGTTCAAAGAAGTCAGAAAATATGGTGGTGCAGTTCCGTGATCTGTTGAATCTGGCGTCGCCATTTATTTCCAACTCGAATGACCTAGAAAGGCTATTGGAATTCTCTCATGACTTACAGCTTTTTCCGGCGGACATGGTTGTTCGGAGGGGTAAGTAATGTATCTGGAAGGGCAATGGTGTTAAAAGGACATTCCGCTTTTTTGTAGCTCAAATTCGTGAAAACTATACACCAAAATCTACAGAAATTGTTCCTTAATGTATCGGAAAGTTTGAACTAAAAATATCTAGCCGTTGATTTTTTAATTATTTCAAGTCAATTTTTTGGGGGCTCCCTTGTAGCTACGGGACTGAGCTATTTTGATCGTCCGAGTGATTGCATATTATAATAATCAATGTTAGTAAATCTCTAAAAATTAAAACATTAAAAAAAATGTGTCATGGAAATGAACTGTGATCGTAAAACTGAATACAAAAATATTGTTACTTTTAACGTTAGGTTAAATTCTCAAACAAAATACAGTAGTAGTTAGGATACAAGATTTTAGGGTGCTAAAACAAGTTCTATAAATGTGCAGATTCGCTCATTGTGTTAACATAAATTTCATTTTTATACCCATTATTATCCATTCCTTCCATCATATATTTTTTCTTTTTATCTGCAAACATGCCATTTTGAGAACTCCGACTTCGACCTTTCAAACTTCTGACGCATTCAACAATAGCATATACTAAGATCAGAAATCCTAAATAGGCAAACCACAATATCCAGAGTAAGGGTGCTACCACTGCTAAAAATACTCCCAACGAGATGTTGACGAGGGCTAGAACTAATGCCAACCTTCCACCAAAATGGTGAAAAAATTCCCAGAATCTTCGACGGAATGATTTGGTTTCATCTGGTTGCTGTTTGTTCGGTCGTCTGGAAATTGAAAAAATATCAGACTTCAATAACGGATTAAGAGAGTGCTAGTTTACATAGGGAATTATTGGTAGGTTGAATGCAGTGGCGACTCCAGCCTTCCCAGACTGGGGGTGCAAATAGGGGACAGACTGACTCAATTGGGGGACAACTCCTGAGACTGAAATCAAAATTTTGGCTACTCTGTGGTGGTGTCATAGAGGGTTCTCTCAAGAAAATTTTAGAAAAAATGAATTCATTTAGTGCATTCTGACACATACTCTGGCGCCGCGATGTGCGGCAAAAAGTATCCGGACTAAAAGTATCCGGAAGATCCAATTTGGACTTATGACAGCAGATAACAAGAACATAGCATGACTACCATACAGTCTTCTCTATCTTTAAGCTCTATTTTGCAGGCGTGACTCGGAGCTGTAACGGACACTTTTCTGAAAATAGCATAGGAAGAGAGCTTTTTTTTCTTTGCATCGCTTTGTTCTGTTGATTGTATGACAATTAGTCAACAGTCTATATGAATGTAGTTTACTTACATCAAAGCATTAATTGGTTGCAGTATACCCAATACCATTACAACAACACCTATTATTGAGTGTGGGAATTTAAGATGATCAAATGGTACTGATAATATACCCATTACCAACCCAGCTATTGCACAACATAGACCAAATATCTGAAGACGACAACAATCACATCTTTATATATATCTCTATATCCTTTGAGTTGTAACAAAGCAATGTTAACAATTATTGCTTATCAGCAATAGATTCCGACACCTTTGTGAACTGCAGGCGTAACACTTTGTGATTTGATTTTTCCCCTTAAAACTTGTTGGACAAGGACTATGAAGGGCATCTAAACTCAGAAAAGAGTCCAAACGGACAGAGACCAGGAGGATAATGGACATAGTATGAGTTTGCAATCTTCTAAAACTCTATTTTACATGGAGTCCTACAACAACTGCTTATCACTTGTAAGTACATCCAAAGACTACAGAAAATGGGAGGATCACACAAAAAATTGCTTGATATGGCATCAACCTTTGTTAAAGGTAAAAGAATTGATACGAAGGGAAAACAAGACTATACCTGGAATGTTACATGAAGATAAAACCACAGAGGATTTTTAAACTTGAGATATCGGGCTATAAAACCACCCCATTGAAGAAAGAAACCCCAACCAATAACCATTAAATAGGCATGGACAGCTATAAAGTTGATAAATCCTGTGGTACATGGCAGTAGTTCAGACTCATCTGCTTCAATCACACTTCCTCTTAAAATCCATAGATCATTCATTGGTGTATTACTGAAATATAGAACGATGTTTACATGTAATAACAATAATTTCTTTTCTTGCTAGGGACATCTTCAATATCTCTAATCCGATTCAAAATGGATTTTCACTGCACTGAATTGTTGCAGATTCCGATCGCACTGGTCGACTACTAGATTCATTTTTATTGCAAATTAATTCACAACAGCATCTGACGACCACTGGGGGCAAAAGTTATCGTTTAGTCGTCAGTAAGCGCAAATTTTGATAGTTGCAAGATCGGTCGGAGTCCCATTAAGATTCCATTTTTAATATTTATTATGAACGTACCTGTTTTTATTCATTCCGCCAAACATATAAATTCCATCTTTAGCTGTAGCCATTCCTGCCATACTTCTTCCATTTGGAACGGAGACTGTGGTATTCTACGACAGAATGAAAAAACCTAATGCGTTAAATACACATTACATGAATTGAGATCCTTTCTGACCACAGACAACTGTCATTGTACCAAGCATATGTAGTCCAATATTTATTTCAACAAACTATGGGTAGTTATTTCCCTTTGAAATAGTTTAGAGTTGTCTGTTCTTGAATAGCGCGCGCCTTTTCCAACATGGCCGACAGCGTGAACGATATTCCTATCACCGCTTCAGCCGTTGTTTCAGATCAATCAGTCCATAAACACTTGCTCTAAGAACATTTGATAAACCAAAGCGAAGAGAAAAATTCTGTAACAAGGAAACGATGGTTTCAAAAATGTTTTTGAAGTTAAATTTGGAGAACTAGTCCTAAGAAATAACATAAGGAATATTAAGTATACGGAACTTACCAAAGGGAGAGTTCTTCGTAGAGTCCAAGTATTAGTATCTGGATCATATACAGCTATCTGATCGTCTGGTATTGTTTGAGTCTATAACATGATTATATTACTACATTTTAATTGTAAGGTAGTCTAATCTGTCATTCTTCGTTTATAAAAGAAATGGAATGAATGGAGTTTTACTTCCAACACTTCTGCACCTAAAATAGGCTACCTGAATGTATTTTTAACATTACTTACAACATTCCTAAGTCTATGTTACAAAGAATGGATTTCAATTTCGAAAATGGAAACATAAGTGTACTTTTAAATGTCTTGAATATGAAGATATAGGTCTAAGACGAAGAACCTTTCCTACCGTAATGATTTGGTCCGAATGTTCCATTCCACCATAAAGTACGACTCTTCTTCTATTATAAGTGTATGGAAGAGCGGCCATGGCACCAAAAGTTCTACAAATATTTTCAAGACGTAAGTAACCTTTATGGATCATTTCCGACTGACAAATATTAAATTTCTTCATGCACGAAAGGATAAATGTTTGTTTATAAAAACTTTGGAATCTTAGCTAATCGAACTTGAAATATAAGTGGATACTGGAAAATACCTCGGAGCAGCACAATCAGGAAGAAGTGTCCAAGTCTGTGTTTTACCACTATATTTCCAGGAATCACCAGATGGACAAGGACCACCAGTTCCACCGCCCCTGTAACAAATAACACGAAATAAGTTTCACTTACTTTCCTGTACCTAATGATCTGATAAATAACGTGGACAAAGTGAAATTCCGCCAGGACCATGTTGAGCAACAAAACCTAGCTTTCCTTGAATCAAAGGAATTTCAGACGGGATATTAAAAGTATTCAAGCCCATTGAACACTTTCAAATCTTTTTTTTTTTACCAAGGATGTATTTAGCTATATTCAGATTTATAAAGTGATGGGTCATCTAAACTCATCGACTCGGTTTCTTACCCCAAACAGCCACCAAATATAACGAATTCTTGTCGATCTATCATAGTTCCAGCATGTAGACATCTAGCATGAGGATAACTTGGGTTATAGTCGTTACAATCTTTACAGTTAACTGAAAAAAAACTCATAATGAAAAGTGGAGGGAACATTTAAGTAGAGGCCTATCTAAACTTTTATTACGATGGTGTTAGCAAATTACATTGTCCTTTGGGGTGATTGAGATACAATTGGTCATTTTTGTTGATATTCTATTGAAGGTACTCAATACAGACTTCAGACGTAGAATACATATCAGCTTATATATAGAATGGTAAGAGTTGATGTTGTTAAAATGAAGATTTACGTCCTACTTTTCCACCATATTGAACTTATGAATGATCATCACAATCACCACATAAACTAAGACAAGGCAATATAGCTTCCATATAAGATTGGAAATGAAAACGTCATATGTCCACTTTCAATATAGTTGTAAAATGCACGAGCTTAAGGTTAATGAATTTATTATTTCCACTTACCAAAATTCCAGCCCAGATCTTTCACATTATAAGAGTATGTATTTATATATCTTTTGTTGTTATCAAACCCCATATTAACGAAGAATTCATCACCACTATTGAAATATATACCACCAACACTGCCAAATCTTGCTTCCGGTGCTAGCATAGATTCATTTCTGGTCGCCCATTCAGATGGACTGAAACATAAAGAAGCATCGAAGATGTGAAATAAAGCAAACATCATGCTGTTTTCACAATAATGGTATTGAAAAAGGACCTAAACCAATCGTCCTGAATTGGGTGGTCTTGAAAGTGCTTGATAAACTAAAGTGTGGCCTTGATGACAACCAAAGTGGCCTGACTTGAAAGTGCGAAACGACAATTGTGTGGTCTTGAAGGTGCTTGACATCTACCGTGTAGTATTGAAAGTGCTTGACAGCTAAAGTGTGGCCTTGAGGGTGCTTTACATCTACATTGTGGTCTTCAAAATACTTGAGAGCGAAATTGTGGTCTTAAGAGTGCCTGACATCTACTGTGTGGAATGAAAATGCTTGACAACCATCGTGTGGTCTTGAGAGTGCTTTGCAACTTCATTGTGGTCTTGAAAGTGCTTGACTACATTGACCGAATGTTGATAATGATTAAGCTAGCTTAAATCGGTTAAGACAAATTGCCAAAAGTTCGATGCAGCTCACCTGTAAAAATCGGGTCGTCTCTGAGATGGAAGTTTTTCCCACTCTTCTGATCTGAAATTGAATCCAATCATTGAATGGGCATGCGATTTATATTCTACAATTTCATATATTTGTGTGGAATTATGTGCCTTTTTAGGTTTTACTTTTTTCACTCTATGGGATCAATTTTCATGGGCAATGTCAAGTGCAAGATGAAATCAGTTTTATGCCCTGCCCTTCAACCATATATGTGTACTGCAAATACCTTACGGATAACATCTAATTTCAGATGAGGCTTTAATCAAGGGCCATAATGTAAGATTAGTCTCGATAACCGGGCCAATATCGGATTAGATTTGATATCAGTTTTGCTAGTTAAAAAATAACCTCAATCCGATAATCCAATCGTTTAACAGTTCATTTCAAGTTTACCTTAAATCAAACCTCCAGATATCATTAAAATGTCGTTTGTTTTCTCCTTCGCCTGTGGCAATGTAGAAAAAATCGCCACTTATTCCACTGACCATACCAAATCTAGCCTCCGGACTGGCTGTCACTAATACCAACCTCCATTCACCTTAAATGGATTAATAATAAGATTAATGAGATCTCTTAACACAATGCAAATGAGCCTAATTCTACTACTGCAAACATCGCAATAGATATTTAATATTGGAGAAAAATTCTCAATACAACCCTCGTATACCCTTTTCCTCAATTGAATAAATACAGTGGGCAACCCAGAATGTTTAGGCTTTTATCATTATATATCAATATATTGATATATTCTTCAAACGAATATTATGCACAGAAGTAAATAAACCTCAGGTATTAGAAATCTTTAATTGGCCTGTGTGTACTTTTCGCGAGATTCAGGTAATTTCATTAGTAAAAAGCCAAGATTGCATAAATTATTCATGGATGAATCATTTACTCTGTTCAATGAACTATAGTAAATATTTTATAAGGCATTATTCATACTCGTCTAGATAAATTGCTGGTCGATTACTACCAACTGCCATTTATCAAGTAATGTTTGTACACAAAATATGGCCAACCACACAAACAAATTAACCCTGTCAATTTCTTTGACTAATGAGATATTATGACCTACTGTACAGGTAGAACTGGAAACATAAAGGCTATCGTATTCCAAAGATGTTTCAAAATCTTCTACCGATTCGATGGTACAATATTTGTTTTAATTCACTTTGAAGTATATTGCACACGTTCATAATATCAAGGTATGTCAAGGTATGGCGAATCCCGTCTAGTACCTTGACATCATTAGGCACTTCTCTTTTTAATAGAGAACAACTATAGTTGTCACACGTACAGCCATATTGCTTACTTTATTTCTGTCTAGGGTTATGTTTGGTTGTATTCGGAAGAGTATGATTCTATTAACTCACAAGAAAAGTGCCTAATGTCAAGGCATAAGACAAAGTTCGTAATGCCTAGACATTGTGAAGATGACGGGTCTATTATGTCTCACGGAGGTCTTCGTAAGCTATGTGTATCCTCAGAAAGGATGGCGAGTTAATAAACCCACTGGTATAAGTGTTATCAGGTGTGCCAAAAAGATGAGTAGGATATGCTCTGTCCAAAAAAATATACTGTTACCGCAATCTTGAACTTACCTGACGATACATCGAAAATCCAGGTGTCCTTCAAGGGACCAGGGTTGCCACCAAACACAATAATTTGATCTCTTATAGAATCATATCCGAATCCAAACCTGGTTCTAGGACTTGGTGCATCTCCTATTCCTCGATCTATACTCTCCCATCTTAATTGTCCATTAACATATACAATCAGACATACCAAAATATAGATCTTCATTCTTCTCTGCATTAACTGAAAAATGAAACATTCATCTTGTTATCAGGGTAGTCGGTAGTCAGTTTCGACATTTAACCCTTTGATTGGTCAAGGTTAGATTAATTCATTAAAAATAAAAATTCGGCTAAATGGGATTCTTTTTTAGATAAACGATGTCTATTAGGGACACCGATAACATAAATTTGCACCACTCCTATTTTGTGTGGTTCCTACAATTCGACTAAAAAAAAATAAAATAAGTGTTTGATGACGTCACTAATTGCAAAAATATTATGCTTTATCACTTAAGGTCCTTCGTGATTAGTGACGTCATCAAACATTTAAAGTAAGTGGAATTGCAGGACCCACAGATGTTTGACTGAAAATTTGAATGGTGCAAATTGATGCTTTCAGTATCACCGATACGCATTTTTTTATAATACCTCTTTACAATCCCTTTAACTGTTTGGCTAAGTTATGACGAAGGTATCACAAAGGTTAGATTCGTCTAGCTGTACCCCACTTGTACATCCTAACTAAAGAGAAATAATAATGGTAACCAGTAACCAGTATGCACGTTAGCACACTCAAATTCTACTCTTGACAATTTGACAACAACATAATATATCGCGTATATCGAATATCAAATTATATACATGATAAAGATCAAATCACCAATTATAGTAATAATCACCAGAAAAAATATATCATGATCAGATCTATATATGACTTGTAGGCCTGTTATTACATTAAAAAAAATATAAAGGTCGACAAACACAATGTGATAATATTGTGATATACATGTTTCATGTACAGTTAAGCACTGGTGATGTCGACACGAGTCAAACTCACGTCGCATAACGAAAATTAGTCGTGTGATCACACGCGTTGAGTGACATCATGAAAGTCGCATCACGTATCAGAGTCAATTCACTGGATCAAACATAACAGTCATATATGATCACACATCAAAGAGTCAAGTCACATGATCACACCACAAAGTCACATCACTTGATCATATATCACAAACTCTCGTCAATATCACACATTTGAAAGTCACGTCACAATATCACACATTACAAAGTCACTACACCATATCAATCCTCCAAGTTACGTCACATGATAACACGTATTAGAGTCACGTTACATGATCACATAAAGAAGTCCGTCACATGATCAAACATCACAAAGTCACGCAACAATATCACTCATCACAAAGTCATGTCACATGATCATACGTATCGGAGTTAATAAACTAGATCATACTATGCAAGTCATACGTATGTAAAAAAAACAGGTCATATGATCACACCTGTAAAAGTTAAAGTCACGTCACATGATCACATCTGTCAAAGTCACGTCACATGAGCAAAGTTATTAAACATTTCATTATTATTATCATTATTGTTATCATTACATTTAAGTCACATCATCACACCTATAAAAGTTACATCAAATGATTACACCTATCAAAGTCACGTCACATGAACACACGTATATTAGTCATGTCACATGAAACTAGTGCAGGTAGCTATATTCACCAGTTTGGTGACACATAAATCACAAAAGGTCACGACAGGTCACCATCCAAAAGCATTCATATGGTTACAAAGTGACCATATAATGACCAAAAAGTGTTACAAAGAAATCACATAACCACATGTTAAATCCCCAATAATCAATAATCAAATCAAGTATATAGCTTTTAAACAGTAGCCAATAACAGATAATAACCATATGCTTATAATGTGCCTAAATCATGCTAACCAGTAAGTGACATGGTAAAAAGCATATTTCAAATATATGAAACGTAAAGTTAACCAACTACTGGTATTGACTATAGCTCTCCATAAAAGAACTTTTATGTGCTCGTAGTAGGTCTAATAGATATACTTATACTTTATACTTCATATATCACATAATAGATATTACAAAGGTCTGTAAATATCATGTTAGAGTCACGAAATCAGCAAATATTTGCCATGCCTACATAACATACTGATTGACAACTCAAAGACTGGAATTTCAAAATATCACAAATTCTTTGCATAACGGTTTCGATTCTCACAAAATATATATATCAAAACTACTATACCTTTCCATGTTAATGTTTAGTGAAAATCTGACTACAATAGGTGTTGACAAAATACATGACAAAATGATGTCAACCTATCATAATATAACACAGACAATTAAAATCTCATAGAATAGGTCTGATAATAGAGACGTTTGGCCTGGCGTTACCGGGGTTTACTAGGTACATATTATATCTAGAATTCTCCTCCATTCAGATTTTAATGAAATATTGACGGAAGACGAATTTCAACGTGTATATAGCTTACGACTAATCTCGCTGCATTGCGGGGACAAATATCGTGCAAGTGTCAGCAAGGATCGCACCAATGGCGGTACCTCAAACTCGACAATATCCTCCCCCCCCCCCCCCCTTCCACCAACCCGTCCCCTATTGGTTCCCCCAATAGGTTAGCGCATCCACTGGGCGGCTTAACAATCCTTAGTGAGAAACAGTCGCCAGATAAATCGCTCTTAAAAATACGACAGAGCCAATGTTTCATATTCTGTAATACTTTCAAAAGGTGATACCAAATTACATTTAAAAAAAACAAGGGTTTTAGCATGTTAAAAAAACATGTTACGTTTGACGTCATGCTTAAATCACCCAATATCACCGCCTAAACCTGTCGTTTAAATATAGCTCTAATCATATTTTATAACATAAATGCCGGTTTGTATATGAAATGGCGGACTTGCTGAGCAAGATTTAATAGTGATTATTTTAGACCTTTATTTTATGATTTAAACCTTCCCTCTTCCGACACCTGTGGTTCCTGTAATTCCTTTAGTTCCAAAAACAAACTGGAGGGAGGGGGGGAGGGTTGTCCCCCATTCCCCAGAAAAGATGCTTATAATTTTACATAGTGTAAAAATTGCTTGTGGCCCCTACCCTGGAAAATTTTGTGAGCCTTGCTCGGCCTCCTCAACTAATTTTTTCTAGAAACACAACTTCATGACGTCACCGACGCAATTACTGTTTCTGCATAACACGCCTTATTACACAAATATCATTACATACTCAAGTCAGACTCAAAAGTATTATCACGAGATTAATTTTTACGCTGGAGTTGTTTAAAGACACATTTATATTCCTTACTTTACACCCAATTCTCTTTGTATTGTTTGCTTTTAAACAGCTCCGATTTTTGTTCAGATTTCAAATCAAGTACTTCAACAAACATTAAAGGCATAAAAACTTCATTAATGAAGAAAGGGGGGGGGGGGATTTTTTGCTAGTCCAGGTTTACTGAATTTTTGGCTCTCCACTATAGGAATAGCGACATGAGGGATTCTGATAAATAAATTTCGTCTTCCTGAACGCGGCAAAAAAATGCAGTCGGACTTCTATTTCAAACACATTTAATATATATAAACACACAAAAATATCAGGAAGAAATGTTTTAGGATGTGACATTTTAAAGAAAATCTTTAGACTTGATGATCTCGATTAAAATAATTAGAAGAAATAAAGTATACGTTTTGTTTTGTTTTGTTTTTGATAAGGTCATACAGACCATTTAATAGCATTACTCAAATTATTTCGTATTGCAGTCTTTTCGCTTAGTATTGTAATGTGCTCATATCAAGACAAGTTAAACCAAATTGGAGCGGACATCCTTTCATGTAGAATTCGTATAAAAACGAAATGCTACCATAAAGTGCGGATCGATAGAATCAAGTGTATAATCCGTCAAATTTCTTGTGAATTAAAAATGGCAATTCCTCCATAAAAAACGAAGACTTTAATCTCTTTAAATTCCGCCAGGTGATAATTCAATTTTACGAGGCATTTTGGAGTTATAACTAGCACATGTAGACGATGTTGTCAAAAGGTAAAACCTCAAAGGCATAGTTCAACTAATACCATGTCTTGATGAATTTGATATTCCTCTTTAACAGGTTCTACAAGTCCAGTAAGCTAACATGTTAACCCCCAACAGTTTAACCCCATATATACAATTTGAGTAATGTAGGTATGGTGGATTGCAACAAGTAGGTTGGATTGTCGTTCACTTGGCGATAAGGTGTAGGCAAATTTTCATCTTTTAAAATCATTTCAGGTGCCCGACACTATACCGTTATACTTCACACTACTAGTATAATAATCGTGATACGTGCCGTTTATTTTGATGCACATGAGTTATCATCACATGGTATAAGCATGTAGATTTAGTTGGACTACAAAGTTATCCAAAAGATGCGCTATTTAGGTGGTTGAATTGGGTGTTGAATATATTATGTATATAGTCTTCAGAAGTACAGAAATGTACGAAAATCTTCAAAAAATTCTCAAAGTAGGAATTTATTTCTCTCTTTCTCCTTGATGTCTTTTATATATGTCTCAAGAAAAAGCGACTCGTCTTTTCAACTTTCAAAAGCCGATAATTCTAGACACGTGGATTTGAAGGATTAAATTTTGACGATGAGCTGTGAACATTATTACTGATTGGCATAGCTAACAAAAATCCTGTTTTTGAAACTTAAGTACGATTGGTCAAAGACTGGCGAATTCGTCCCTTTAAAAACAGTTTAGGGGAAATGGGTGAAGATAAAATGAAGCCAATTTCTGTTAAAAATAAATATCTAAGCACAATACCGCCAATATGGCAATACGTAGGCTACTGGTTGTATATATACACTATATACGATGAGCTTTAATCTAGTAGGCTACATACAAGTGTTTTATATTATATATACTATGTATTTTATGTCTAGGATAAGTATTATTTCACACCATAGGCCCCTAACTAATAGCATATCAAATCTACCGTTATCAAATCGCTATCAGATTGTGTCAGGATGACCGTTAGACACCTGTGATAACAAAAGTTCGTAAATTTTGCACAGAAATGAATATGTAACCTTTTTAAGGGATTGTTTAGAGGTTTTCTAAAAATAATTATGGGTATCGGGGACACTGGCTTCTGCAATTCCTCAAAAATAAGTCTTTGATGACGTCACTCGTCACGAAATAAGCTTTAAGCTTATCACATAAGGTCCTTCGAGATTAGTGACGTCATTTTCAGTGGAATTGCAGACGTCTGTTTAAAATTTGTATGGTGCAAATTGACTTTATCATTGTCAGCAATACACATACAAAATTTAGGAAACCTCATTACTATCCCTTTAACTGCAATCAAATGACATGCAATAGTGAACTTGACTAATAATAATAACTTAGTAGGCAAATCGTTCGGCTGATTTTTCCTGATTTGCAAAATAAATTTTTTAGACTACTATTGATATGAATATGAAATGCTGAAAAGTGACTGTCAACTTTCAATTCACAGAAAAAGAATGCTTTAAAGGGGCATTACTTTTTTTTTGCTTTAGTCGAGGTTAAACTGTTTAATTAACAATTAGTAGGCTACTCTCAGTTTTTAAAACTAATTCAGTTTGATCAAGTAGATACATAAGTATAAATATGAAGAAATATATTCAGGTATAATTTACGACGTTTTTCATAATGAAAATTGTGCATACTGCCCCTTTAAGTGAGGGAGAACTATGTTCAATCTGTGTGAATTTCCAAGACTATTATAGGCTTTGTTATATCCTTCACTCGTTTGTGGTCAGAAAATCAATAAAGTATTTATTGGAATCAACAAGTAAATCGGATTTAATGTGAATTATATGTTCCAGATCAATCATGATTATTATAAATCATAACAAATGAGTTAAGTAGAACGCTCTTCATCTAATCGGTCTAACTGTTTCTAATAATA
The DNA here is from genome assembly GCF_000327385.1 of Lottia gigantea. Taxonomy (NCBI): domain Eukaryota; kingdom Metazoa; phylum Mollusca; class Gastropoda; family Lottiidae; genus Lottia; species Lottia gigantea. The sequence continues at coordinate 965,949 of NW_008708752.1, read as the reverse complement.
ATAACCAAGCTCTTCAGACAACTTGTTGTACCAGATCGAAGACATTGAAACTACTTGTCAAGCATATATCAAGTCTTTACCACAAAGTAAAAAAAAAATCTACTTCTTATTCGATATTTTCAGTGAGCCCTCTTTTACTTAACACATTTTAAAGTCTCATTTTGAAAGAGTTACTCAGAAACGTGCGTCGAGAGTACGAATAATTCTATGAGTTCTAGTCAAAACGGAAACATAAAACCAGTTTTCATTTCAATGTCAAAAGAACTTTGAACTTCTCTGGCCATGTACATTTTAGAAACAACACGTTTTTTTATTGGTTATAAAGGTACAGTGAAAACTAATGCTTACAACGAGAAGAGCAAGCATCTAGCATAATAAAATATATTTTGATTTAGGACTGATGGTAAGATGTGACCAATTTGAAAGTTTAAATCAATGGGTGTACGATTCAGATATATAAAAAATGTGTTTAAAACACATACACCTTTGGGGGTGCGGAAACATTCTCTAAAAAGGTCCAAGTTTTTCTGACCCTACTTCAGTCGACTGTAGAAATATCTATCAGAATCTTGAATAGAGACAGATATTTCGAATAAATCTTTATGTAGATTCGTAGGCCTATTTTAAACCTTATACTGGTTCAACGTTGATTTACAACAACAAAAACTCTAACAGAATCTGCACTTAGGGTTAATGATGATGTAAACAAATCGCCCGGCATTATTACTTCATACATCTTGTTTATCAGCGCCAGACAAAAGATAAGGAAGGAATTTAACCCCACAAACAAGACCCAAGCCCAAACGACAGACAAGATGGTGATTGCCCTAATTCTGAATTTGGACAGCTTGATGGTTTGGTCTTCTCTCCAGTTGTCCAAAATTGAAATGATATTCATTGGTTTAAAAGTCGTATTTTCTCCAACAGTTTGGCATTACCTTGTTGGATTTTTATTTACCAGTATTGCGCTCAAAGTATGTACTTTACTTTTTGAAATAGACATCTACATTTAATTTTTACCGGTTTAGTTTCAAGTTTCTCTATTTCAATAGTCTTTTAAATCCTATCATTATTATGGATAAATATAAAAGTCAAAATCGCTCGTCTGTTATCACTTTAAATTTAATGAGGCATATTTTCTCATATTATAATATAGGCCTACAATGCTTATCACTATAGAAACAACTTGATTCTTGTGGGTCAAAAGTCTTTTATAATTTTACATAATCTACACGAATTTTTAAACTATAATAACAGGCTAAACTCATTTTTTATGGCCATAGTGTCATAATATTATAGATATTTTGCCAATTCGAAGTGAAATCTGAAATAAGAAATGACATCTTACCTGTGAAAGATTAATTAATCAGTTTCACGACTTTTAAAGTCAATGAATAACAATAATTAGTCCTTCATTCAGAAACACCTGAGAAATCGTCAACCTCTAATGAAATGTTCTCTTCTTACTCTGTAAACTCGACTGTCCCACACATTATTACTGTGAGCATTAATCATACAAACAGGGACCTTTGGCAGAATTTCAACAAGATAGACTTGTTGTCAGTAATCTGACCACTAGCCGGACAAATCTGGCTGTACCCGTTCTTCAGACGTGATATACAGATGGGATATTGAGACGGTTTTGACCAGACATTCAAATGTCTCTTTTATTGAAGCTGCTCCGATAAATTTATAGACCTTAACATACGTATATCCCATCCGTAATCCTTTGTTGGACTATCTTAACAAGTAGGCTATTCAAGCAATTCTAAGTCAAATAAGTGAATGCATTTTGTGATGCCATATGATAATCTAAAAAGGTAAACATCTCCATAGTAACTACCAATCAACAAGAATTACCATGGGTTCTGGAGAATGATGAGTTAAGGAAACTCACGACACACCATCCAGGACCGAGTTTTACCACACCATGTCATCCTAGCTGACCATACAGATCTTACAATTCTCAACCAATCCAACTACTGTGACTATCAAAAACTACCTATAGTCTGTTATACCAGCTCTTGCTGTTATGTTCCAACCAACCATGTAGGCCTATATTGTTCTTCAGCCTACTGGTCATATTGTTCTGTTTAACGCGAAGTACTGAAAGCTGAACGTCACGCACAAAGACTCTATGGCAGTAAAAAGTTGTAACACCTGAAACGGTCAATTAAGTCATTAAAAGACTTCTCTTCTGATTACCATGACTAATGATGACTATAAAAGATAATAGATTTTCCAACTTCTCGTATTAATGAGCGACTGTTGATCAATATACATAGGCTAGGCGTGTACATCTTACACCAGCCATCGTTTATCTTTAATTTTGTAGATCCGCTCATTTCAATACTAGGCCTATTATATACGCGGCGTATCCAAAAAAATCTCATGCAAAAAGATTATGAAATAACAGGCTAATTGTAATGGTTATTAGGCAAGGCAAATACTTTAAAAAAGGGAGATATTTCATTACAATGTCAATATTCCATGGCAGGATACCCATAGCCTATAACTATAAGTATAATAATTATGATGGTAGGTATCGCTAAAGCGATCGAGTTCTAAAGAACGAAGCTTATCGAGTAATTTTTAAGAATTAGGCAAACGGTGGAAGAGTAAACTTATCTCATAATGTGGAAACGTAGACGTCTGCTTTCCAAGTCATTTTGTCTCACTCACTCATGAAATTTAGAGCTAGCTTTAATAACACATGCGACACCGGTTTGTGTAAATTTCCAAAGGTATAAAATAAGCGACACCGTTAATGTAACATCCGGCATCGAATGTAAACATATGAAGTGGAAAATAAGAACAGTGATCTGAAATTTTGTATTTACTACATTCAGAGTTAATTTTCTATTGTGTGATACTACTCACTGTAAGTTGATTAGTTTATTCATTTCTTTTTAATTCATGATAGGTGGTGTCAACAGTTGTTACACATGCCAGTGCCCAGTGTCACTAGTGAGTTAGCTCAGTAACATGAACATGACTGAAGGTCCAGCAGGGTTCAATCTCGGCATTTAAGTCGAAATAATAAGCCTACCTGCTTCAGGTTTATCCCTGTTAGTGATGCAGGTCGAAGGAGCCGATATGGAAAAGGAGTCTAGTCGTCTAGATGAGATGATAAACTAAAGCCACAAGTGCTATAGATCTATAAAGTTTGCAACAGAAAAAGAGCAAGCTAATGCTGCTGTTCTGGCAAAATTTCGTAATTGCGCACTGTGTGGCATTGGCCCATCATTAGCCCATTTTGTTGCAGAAAAGTAGGCAGTAAAATTCCATTCGTTTTATTTTAATCGAAATAGGTGATTTTCTACTATCAGTGGTATGACTGCAAATCAGTTAATCACTGCCATTGCACATTGTCATTTTTGTACGCAACATTGGCGCTGCTTTTTCATTATGAATTCAAATGTCACCTGTTAGTGTGGATTTTGTTTTTTGACAAGCATAGACTGCATACTAGGCTTATCAGATGTTATATATAAACCACAATATTAGTAATATCAGGCACCTATTCAGTGGCAAATTACTGCAATTGACATCATTTGAATGTTGTCTGATATCCTTCTTGCTTGTTCTTGACAAGGTCACAAGAAGGCCAAATATATTGTTGGTTGTCAAGGTATTAGGTATACCCCAATAGATTTTGATAACATGTACAATATCATCATTATCATTCTTTATTTCAGAATCCATGATGGCATTGGATGAAAAGCTATTCAAGTTATTTTTAACTTTATTTACTGGTTATTTTTTGTTATATTGTGTTCGAAAATCATTCTCCTTTGCCAGTCCTTATATAATGGAAGAAGAAAAACTTGAGAAAAATCAGTTAGGTATGTCTTTCATCAATTTAGTCATCTGTATACTTGCTTTAAGCTATCCATGTCACTTTCAGAATTATACCCGGCATCTAGTTCTACTGCAATTTAACAAAAACTCTCTTTGAAAGATTAAAAACGGTTACAAACTATGTCTGCATTAAATATGTTTATATTATTCTGAAATTTGATCCATGTCAACAACAAGTCTTTGGTACATCAACAAAACAAAATCTTATTGGGCAAAACTTTTATCTCTTGACCAATGAAAATCATTGAAATAAAATGAAAGATGGTTATGTTTATTGCTTAATGCTTATGCATCATGCTTGGTAATCAAATATGGTTGCACATAAAAGACATACCAATAATAAATTTAGAAAGGTGAATGCCATCTCCAGTAAATATTGATTTTGGCTTATCAGGTGGAGTAGTTTGGTTGAATTAATATGTACTAACACAAAATAATGTAATACTACCCTAAGCCCTTTATGAAAAAATAGGGTCCTAACAATGAAAACTTGATGCTTTGAAACATCTGTTTCCAATATCAAGTTAACTGTGAAACTCGACCAAATTAAAGATAACAAATATAGATCTATTTTTCTGTTATACACTTCTATCTACTCGACAATTCACCATTCAAATTTCTGTTTTACATACAAAAGCAGTACCTGAAAAGGGTTCATTAGGAAAGAAATAATATATTGAAGGCACAATTGCAAATTTTTGTCCTACCCATATTGTGATATTTTAATTCTTGATATTGTGATATCCACTAGGACCTATATTGCCCAGCCCTATTGTAAGATAGATATCATGATACATATCAAATCATAACTTTAAATACATATTTAGACTTGAAATTGTCAGTTTGAAAAATTTATATTAATACTCAGTCAAGTTTATGGTCTTCATTGACTCATTTATAAGTCATCATAGGGTAATGCATCAAACATGAATTCATCTCTGATTTTTGTTTATGATAGGTATGGTGGTGAGTTCTCAAATGCTAGGTTATACTATCAGTAAGTTTTTGAGTGGTGTAGTGGTGGATTCTTCTAGTCCTTCCAAGATGTTTTCTTTAAGTTTATTTTTAACAGGTTTTACAGCTTTATTATTTACATGTAAGTATAAGCTTTTCAAATTGTAAATGAAAGGACACAAACCTCTCTAACCACAAGTTTTTGTGTCTAATGGTTTACAGACCTAAATAAATGTGGGTTATACCTGAAGCTAAGAAAAGAATCAAATGGTTTTTGGTAAACGGAAATAATTTGAATGTAACAAAATCAATATACATGCAATCTGCCTTTCTTTATGGATCATACTCAGCTTTTCCCATGTGAATTGTCTCCCTTTTCTGTCTCTTGATGCTATTGGATTTTCCTTTCAGTGTTTAATTCTGTGTCATTGTTTTCTATATTATGGTTTTTAAATGGTTTGTCTCAAGGACCTAGTTGGCCTTCTTGTGCAATATTGCTGAAAAGGGTAAGTCCAGCAGAACTTTGTAAAGTATATATGTATTAAGCAATTGGTAACAATCAAACAGTCAGTAACTGGCTGAAGTCATCTGACCATCAGTCCTTAACTGGTTCATTTCTTTTCAGTGGTTTCCTGCTAGTCAGTTTGGAACATGGTGGAGTGCCTTATCATCAGCATCAAATCTAGCTGGTAGTGTTGGACCATTATTGATAACTACTTTAATATATTATTTTGGTTGGAGAACAGCGTTATGTATTGGAGGTAATTCTGATGAATTCCCTTTTTATATTTGTAAAAAAAAAGAAAATATGATATGTGCAGTGCTTTACTAGCAACGCTTTTATTCGTCAGAGCTTTCAATGTAAATGATTCCATAAACATGATTTTATGTTGAATGGTTATTTTCAGGTGTATTCTTATAACTGATTCTATTGAATAGTTATTTTCAGGTGTATTCTTATAACTGATTCTATTGAATAGTTATTTTCAGGTGTATTCTTATAACTGATTCTATTGAATAGTTATTTTCAGGTGTATTCTTATAACTGATTCTATTGAATGGTTATTTGTCAGGTGTATTGTAATATTTGATTCTATTGAATAGTTATTTTCAGGTGTATTCTTATAACTGATTCTATTGGATGTTATTTTCAGGTGTATTGTAATATTTGATTCTATTGAATGGTTATTTTTCAGGTGTTATGTGTATTGTCATTTCTATTTACATCTTCAGTAGTATATCTGATTCACCTTCCAAGACTTCCAATGCCAAAAAATCTGATGACAGAACTCCACCAGCAAAGGCTTCAAAAAGTAAGTTGATTACCATTCATATTTCCACATACCGAAAATTCCAAAAACGTGGTATATGTATACTTAAATGCAAAATGTTCATCATGAGTGGCCCGTAGAGTGTCTGAGGTGGTTGTCACCCAAAAATAGACACCTGTCCCTTTAATATTTCATTTTAACTCTTGTCATCCTTATATTGAGCACTATTTTACAAGTGCAAACATAAACATATATTGTTGTTATTTATCTAAGTACAAATTATGAATTTTTTGTAGAAGATAAGTTAGAGTTGTTATTAAATATATTAAAAGAACCAGTATTTGTAGGAGTATGTATCAACTATTTATTAATATCTATGATACGAGGTGGTTGTAGTGATTGGGGTCAACTATACTTAATACAAGATAAAGGTCATTCTCTAGTAACAGGTTTGTACCTTGACTTTTCACTCTGGTAAACACAAAAGGTTGAGAAAATACAACACTTTTATATATGGTCACTGAAGATTACAAAAGAAATAAGATTTCATGTTATACCTTCCATAAGGCAGTGCAGTATACATTGAAATTTTGCCAAGACAGTGATAGTAGCTTACTCTACTTCATATTTTTAAGGATGTAACTCTTGGAGCCTCATTTTATTGTCCTGTCAATATCATTAAATCCTCTTTCCATATCATCACTCTGACCCGCCTCCAGCCCAGTTGCCAGGAATGAATTGGTGCTGGGGCTCAGATTTCGTACTCAGAAAATTTGAAGAATTAAAGGCCCCAAGATCTCATTTCTGACAATTTTGAGGCGTCAAAAACGTATCAAATCTTTTTGATTTTGTACAAAGACACTGTAAATGAATCAATCTCTGCTGAACTGAAGAAGGTTTTACTGGGGGCGAGGCCCAACCCTAACGACGGGCTACCCGCCTTGCACACCCTGGGAAATTCTAGGATTACTTGGCTTTTCCAGCACCGTCTGCAATCACAGTGGATATATTTGTTTAATATTTCAGGAAGTTTATTTACCAGTAGTCAAGAAATGGGTGGATTTATAGGTTCATTATCAGCTGGTTATTTCTCTGATTTTCTTTTGAAAGTAAGAACATGGTTCTTATTTAGTATTATTTTTCCCGTGTGTCCTGGACGGTATTTTCATCACAAATATGGTGTGGTTATCTTGCACTTAGTATCAAGATGGGCTTCGATTCCATAGCACTTCTGAAGTGGGTGTAATCTGCATCTCTTATTGTTTTTATTTCAGATATAAATGGGTATATTATTTTTTGTTTATTTCAGAAAGGTGTATCTTTTAATCCAAGATTAAAAGTGACGTTATGGTTTGCCTGTATTCCAGTTGGTTGTTTGTTTATGTTGTTATATTATGTTACTGCAGCATCTTATCAAGTAATAATTTATTTAATGTAAAGTGATATATTCGGAGGGGCATTGGGGTGGTTGTGGATAGCTGAAGTAGCAAAAGGGGGAAAGTTTATATAAGATTTCCTGGAACATGAAAATTTTACTGTCAATACCTCCAATTAAAGAAACAATTAATAAATTCACTTTAATTTCATTATAGTTCGATGATTCTGCCGTTTGCATTTAGCTCCAATGATGATATGGGTCGGCTATTGCCGGGCCGTGCTCCCCTATAGCTACAGGCCTGTCCACATCATTATATGGAAAGATAGTATTTCATTCCAATTTTAAAATACCTGGACAAATCTTAAAGTCCTCAATTTTTGAAGAGCAGAGTGCTTAAATAGTCATGAACTTCATAATGGCTTTGTTGACTTTAATAACGTTCTTCAGTGTCTGATTTGCATTTCAGATTATGATAAGTGTTATTGGTTTTGGATTAGGATTTGGTCTTTATGGTGTTATATCATTATATGGTGTTACAGCAATGGAAAGTGCTCCAGTAGGTTTAGAAGGTACTGCACATAGTATAGCTTCACTATCTGCTAATGGTAAGAAATATGAATATTTAGCCTACTAATTTATATTTGATTGGACCCTGTACACATTAAAGATCCCTCGACAGTTGGAAATCAAAAAATTTAACCTAATGCCCCAAAATTTCCCTTATTGCACACTGCATTTCCCGCTTTCATTGAGCCAGAACATGCAGAAAAGTAGGACGTAACACTCCATATAATATATTCCGAATGAATGATATTAATGATAATTGATAATGTTTAAAATGTGTTACAGACAACTTATATAGTTTTCTATTTAACAATAATGAAAATGACTACATTCCTTATCATTACTCAATCAGAGACACTTTTTCTTTTTTCCAGTGGGTGTAGTAATATCTGGTTATCCATTAAGTTTGATGGCTGAATATTATAGTTGGTATGCTGTATTTCAACTTCTAGCTGTAGTATCATTATCTTCTATTATTTTAGCCTATTTCTCTGAACGATGGAGTATAAGATCTAAGGAGGCTTCTGTCTAAGACATTATAAAAAAGCACAAGAATAAGTGCATACCTTGTTATCTCATTTTTGCTTTTAAAGGATGTTAAAAAGTTTTCATGTGTATCACAAATGACTTTAAAATTCAATCAAATTTTATTTGAACTTGCATTAATATGAAAGGTTTGTATGGATATTGTTAAATGATTCTTGTGTCTTCCACCTCAATATTTTTTTATCAAGTGATATTTGAAAATGGTTTTATTAATGAATCTCATTGTAATAATGTTTCATTAAGCCCATTAAGGTTTTGTTTTTTGTTTTTTTTACATTATTATTTATTTTATATAAATTTATGTTTTTCTTGTTATGGGCAATAAATTTATGAAAAAAGTTAGACAATATTTTATTGATTATTTCCATATATCTTGGTTTTAAGACAGAACTTTTGTTTAAGAATGTACTTTCTTGAGTAAAACCCTTTTCACAAACTTCACATTTGAAAGGTTTTTCTCCCAAGAGAAAGTTGTTGTGTAAAACATTTTTCACAAACATCACATTTATAGGTTTCTCTCCGATGGGTATTCTCATGTGAACTCGAGGTGCTTCCTGTTGAACAAATTTCTTGTTACAAACATCACATTTAAAAGGCAGTTCTTCTGTGTACTCTATGATAGTTATTTGATTAAAAAAAAAAAAGCATAATTCACGATTAGTGACGTCATCAAAAACTTATTTTTCTTGAAATTGCAGAAACCACAGATGTTTGACTAAAAATTGGTATGGTGCAAATTGATTTTATCAGTGCCCCCGATAAATATAAAGCTCTTTACGATTTCTTACTAACACCAGAAATTATTAAAAATTATATATTTTAAAATAATTTTATTATAATTAAATCAACTATATATACACAATGATTAAGAATATAAAAAATAAAAGTTTATTTCATAGATTTAATATGAAAATAAAAAATCTGTAGAAAAATAATATATCGGCAAAAAATATCATAAAAAATATCTTTATAAAATAATATATCCTCATACTGTGATATAAATATGTAAAAAGCACTATAAAGATAGTCATATATATTCGTTGAAAGTTTATATAATTAAACATTTTTTTTTTTTTTTTTTTTTTTAATTACAATAAAATGTAAGAATTTGACACACGTGTATTGGATACGTCATATTTTCTGCAGCTATTTTTTTTATCATTTTTATTTTTATTTTTTTTGTTCTATGGCAACGGAGGGTAAAGAAACCTTATATGGTAATCAGGTCATAAAAATTTGTTTTAACTTTGAAATCCTAAATTAGATTGTTCCTTTTCCACAATACCTTATGATATAAAAATAAATCACAGTATAAAAAATTGCTTCAATTTGGGTGTATTTTAGGGAGCTGGGAGTAGCCTAAAAACAAGAATAATTTTGACAATTAAATAGCCAAATACATCTTAATATTCTAAAATTGAAAAAGGAACTGTAGAAACTGCATCTGTATTGAATTAGAGATATGGAAAAAAATGGACTATCAAAAGACATGAGCTAGGAAAGGATTGTAACAGATTGTTGAAGGACTTGGGCTAAGAAAGGATTGTAATGGATTGTTGAAGGACTTGGGCTAAGACAGGATTGTAACAGATTGTTGAAGGACTTGGGCTAGGAAAGGATTGTAACGGATTGTTGAAGGACTTGGGCTAAGAAAGGATTTTAACGGATTGTTGAAGGACTTGGGCTTTGAAAGGATTGTAACAGGATTATTGAAGGACTTGGGCCAGGAAAGGATTGTAACGGATTGTTGAAGGACTTGGGCCAGGAAAGGATTGTAACGGATTGTTGAAGGACTTGGGCTAGGAAAGGATTGTAACGGATTGTTGAAGGACTTGGGCTAGGAAAAGATTGTAACAGATTATATAAGGACTTGGGCTAGGAAAAGAATGTAACGGATTATAGGAGAACTTGGGCCAGGAAAGGATTTTAACAGATTATTGAAGGACTTGGGCTAGGAAAAGATTGTAACCGATTGTTGAAGGACTTGGGCTAGGAAACGATTGTAACAGAGTTTTGAAGGACTTGGGCTAAGAAAGGATTTTAACAGATTATTGAAGGACTTGGGCTAGGAAAAGATTGTAACAGATTTTTGAAGGACTTGGGCTAAGAAAGGATTTCAACTGATTTTTGAAGGACTTGGGCTTATGAATAAAATGTGCTCTGATAGGACTATGGGATTCAGAAGCACTGAATGGTGGTTTGACATTTAATGCCAATTGGGAATGCTGTTTAATTTTGTGACTTTGCTATAAAGCTTTTGCTGATTGTCTTTCAGAACATCAACATTTCCTTGAGATGTAGGACTCAAATATAATGACACTTTTGGGTTCCTTCAACCAGCTTTTCTTGATAAAGATGATTCTGTTTTAGGTTTTCTTTTGTTAAAAATTATTTGTGGATACCTCTGATATATACAAAAAGTTTCCATAGATGAAGAATATTCTGATTCTATTGAATTCATCTGGTTTATTTCAACATCATTTTTGATGAAGAATATTCTGATGGATACATCTTAAGCATATATAAACTTTTTTTTTTTTTGATGAAGAATATTATGATTCTTTTGGATACACCTGGTTTATATAAACATCTTCTTTTGATGGAGATTCTGTTTGGTACATCTGATGCATTTAAACATCATCTTTTGATAAAAGATGATTCTGATTCTGTTGGATACATCTGATGCATATAAACATTGTTTTTGATGAAGAATATTCTGATTCTGTTAGATCTGATGCATATAAACATCTTCATTTGACAAAGAATATTCTAATTCTGTTCGTAACATATCATGCATTTAAACATCTTCTCTTGATGAAGAATATTTTGTTTCTGTTGGATACATCTGGTACATTTAAACATCTTCTTTTGATAAAGAGTGTTCAGATTTGGTTGAATACATCTGTTGTATAATATAAACATCTTTTAATGAAGAATATTCTGATTCTAATGGCTACATCTGGTTCATTTAAACATTTCTTTTGATGAAGAATATTCTGATTCTATTGGCTACATTTGATGCATATCAACATTTACCATTGAAGAAGATTCTGTTAGATACATTCAATGAATATAACCATCTCCTAGGGATAAAGAATATTTTGTTTCTGTTGGATAATCTGATGGATTTAAACATCTTCTTTTGATAAAATTGATGTTATTCTGTTGGCTACATCTAATGCATATAAACATTTACTTCTGAAGAAGAATCTGTTTGACACATCCAATGAATATAAACATCTCTTGAGGATGAAGAATATTTTGTTTCTGTTGGATACATCTGGTTCATGATGAATATTTTGATTCTGTTGGACATTCTTACATCTGATGGATATATACATCTTCTTTTGGTGAATAGTATTTTGATTCTGTTAGATACATCTGATACATATAACCTTCTTTTAAAGAAGAATATTCTGATTTTGTTGGATACATCTGTTGCATAATATAAACATCATTTGATGAAGAGTATTTTGATTCTGTTGAATACATCTGATGCACATAAATTTAAACATCTTATGTTTGATACATCTGGTTTATATAAACATTTTCTTTTGATGAAGAGAGTTGGAAACATCAGATGCTCATTACATCTTTTGATGAAGAATTTTTTGATTCTGTTGATCACATCTGATGCATATAAACATCTCCTTTTGATAAAGAATATTCTGATTATGCTGGATACATACATTGGTTATCCTGTCTTTGTGGAACATGTTTCTATATAATTTCTATAATCATGCGGACAAACAGTCCTTTGGATCATGCAAAGTACTTCTTGGATCATGTTGACTTAAATCATAAGGATCATGTTGATTTAAGTATCTTTGATCATGTAGATCATCTTTATATCAATATTTTCTTGGGTCAACTCGAGGACATGGAAATCAGCTACCATCGAGTTATCATTAAACATAGTTTGAGGATTTCACACTACTTTCTAATCTACATTTGGTTGAAAGGATTATAATGGATTGTTGAAGGACTTGGGCCAAGAAATGATTGTAACAGATTATTGAAGGACTTGGGCTAAGAAATGATTGTAACAGATTGTTGAAGGACTTGGGCTTTGAAAGGATTGTAACAGATTATTGAAGGACTTGGGCCAAGAAAGGATTGTAACAGATTATTGAAGGACTTGGGCTTTGAAAGGATTGTAACAGATTGTTGAAGGACTTGGGCTAGGAAAGGATTGTAACAGATTTTTGAAGGACTTGGGCTAGGAAAGGATTGTAACGGATTGTTGAAGGACTTGGGCTAGGAAAGGATTGTAACAGATTTTTGAAGGACTTGGGCTAAGAAAGGATTTCAACGGATTTTTGAAGGACTTGGGCTTATGAATAAAATGGGCTCTTATAGGACTATGGGATTCAGAAGCACTGAATGGTGGTTTGACATTTAATGTCAATTGGGAATGCTGTTTAATTTTGTGACTTTGCTATAAAGCTTTTGCTGATTGTCTTTCAGAACATCAACATTTCCTTGAGATGTAGGACTCAAATATAATGACACTTTTGGGTTCCTTCAACCAGCTTTTCTTGATAAAGATGATTCTGTTTTAGGTTTTCTTTTGTTAAAAATTATTTGTGGATACCTCTGATATATACAAAAAGTTTCCATAGATGAAGAATATTCTGATTCTATTGAATTCCTCTGGTTTATTTCAACATCATTTTTGATGAAGAATATTCTGATGGATACATCTTAAGCATACATAAACTTTTTTTTTTTGATGAAGAATATTCTGATTCTTTTGGATACACCTGGTTTATATAAACATCTTCTTTTGATGGAGATTCTGTTTGGTACATCTGATGCATTTAAACATCATCTTTTGTTAAAAGATAATTCTGACTCTGTTGGGTACATCTGATGCATTTAAACATCGTTTTTGATGAAGAATATTCTGATTCTGTTAGATCTGATGCATATAAACATCTTCTTTTGACAAAGAATATTCTGATTCTGTTGGATACTTCTGGTGCATTTAAACATCTTCTTTTGATAAAGAGTGTTCAGATTTGGTTGAATACATCTGTTGCATAATATAAACATCTTTTAATGAAGAATATTCTGATTCTAATGGCTTCATCTGGTTCATTTAAACATTTCTTTTGATGAAGAATATTCTGATTCTATTGGCTACATTTGAGGCATATCAACATTTACCATTGAAGAAGATTCTGTTAGATACATTCAATGAATATAACCATCTCCTAGGGATGAAGAATATTTTGTTTCTGTTGGATAATCTGATGGATTTAAACATCTTCTTTTGATAAAATTGATGTTATTCTGTTGGCTACATCTAATGCATATAAACATTTACTTCTGAAGAAGAATCTGTTTGACACATCCAATGAATATAAACATCTCTTGAGGATGAAGAATATTTTGTTTCTGTTGGATACATCTGGTTCATGATGAATATTTTGATTCTGTTAGACATTCTTACATCTGATGGATATATACATCTTCTTTTGGTGAATAGTATTTTGATTCTGTTAGATACATCTGATACATATAACCATCTTTTATAGAAGAATATTCTGATTATGCTGGATACATACATTGGTTATCCTGTCTTTGTGGAACATGTTTCTATATAAT